>NW_010557005.1:0-59389 GCF_000687285.1 Phaethon lepturus | reverse complement strand
AGAGGAGGCTGAGGGGAGACCTTAACGCTTTCTACAGCTACCTAAAAGGGGGTTTTGGTGAGGTGGGTGTTGGTCTCTTCTCCCAAGTAACTAGTGATAGAACGAGAGGAAATGGCCTCAAGTTGCACCAGGTTTAGATTGGATATTAGGAAAAAAATTCTACTGAGAGAGTGGTCAAGCATTGGAACAGGCTGCCCAGGGTGGTGATGGTGTCACCATCACTGGAAGTGTTCAAAAAACTTGTAGACATGGCAGTTCAGGACATGGTTTGGAGGGCGTGGTGGTGCTGGGTTGACAGTTGGACTTGATGGTCTTAAAGTCCTTTCCAACCTTATTGATTCTGTGATTCTGTATTTCAGTGTGAAATTTAATGCATGTTTCTCTCCTCCAGGTTGAAGGACAGGGTCTGTGGGAATATACTTAAACAAAGCTAGCCTGAACATAACATTCCTCTAACATACAGGAAGTCAAAGTGTATCCATGTTTTGATGTCATACATATGCCCTCTCTTAAAAATATTCATGCTAACATGTGTGCATACATTCTTTAAAATAAAAATTTCTCCCAGTTTTGATAAAAGAGGGTATTTTAGACCATAGAGCTCAGCCCCTACTGTGCACATGTCACTGAAGCAGAATGTAAGGCCAGCTTGAAAGAAAATTAAAACAAAATTGTTTGGGTAAGAATGGAAAATACAGATCTAATTCAGGCAACAATGAATAACTGACCTCTGGGCCAAATGTTTCAGGGAAAAAAAAAGTACTCCTTTTAAAACACAGTGACAAAGTAATTGCTTCTAATAGGGTAATACTTTGGTCAAGACAAAAGTCAGATGCCTTCCTCTCTTCTCCAAATGGAGACACAACAGAAAATGAGAAAACTCTCCTAAACCAGGCACATTTGTATATGAACATGACTGTTCAAGGTGTTTAAGAGTAACACACAGAAGTGGTGACTTCCTGATGAGGCAAAACCAGTTAGTGATGCTGCTGCTGCCAGAATGACTTGAGCTTTGGCTGCATTTCTCTTTCATTTCAGTTTCTCACTCTTCTCCTGGAAATATTAAATGGTCTGGATTCATTAACCAAGGGTGGCAGCTCTGTAGGCAGCCAACCAAACCATCCAAAGGCTCTTATTTGTTCATTTATTCATTTATTTATTTTGCTGAGTGCATTACGTAGCTCAGCTTTTGAATGTACAGATTTCCACAATGTAAGTTCAAAGTAAGTGACTTTTTTTGTTTGTAGAAGTGTCAGAGAGAATTACATATCTATTTGTTATTCAGAGGCTTCTCTGAGGATTAACAGCTCTGTATTGGCTCCAGTTCACACTCTTCTGCAGTAATATTTCCTGTCCATTTGGCTTCAGAGAAATTTTTTATGTCACTGTTTTGGCCATCATGTAATAGAGAAATCTGCACATTTCTGCAGGACAGATTCAGACACACAAAGCTGTGCCCAGTAGTACCTTTTTGCCCAGTATAATATGACTGACTGGAAAGATGATTTTAAGCAAATCCGTTACTATCTAACACTGGCTTATAAAATTTTTAAAATGTTTTAAATTTGGAAAGTAATGTACTGAATTGATGGTAATTATTAGAAAAACAATAGTGAACAAATGGTTTATGCAAAAAAAGTACCATAAATGAGGAAATTATTTAGTTCTGAAGATTTAAATGCTTTTGTGTGTAGTAATGCCAGAAACATACAGGCTTAAGGGTTGTATAACTAAAAAAAAATAGAGACAGACAATTATATCTGACACTTTTTTTTGTTTTCCAGAAGCAATTATTGTAAGGGCCAAATTCCTAAGGAAACTACCCACTAGATGTTAAACATTCATGGCCAAGTTATAAACAAAAAGACAGCCAGTGCCTCAGCTGAAAGAACTATGTTACTGAAGATAAAGTAGACAGGTAGCATTTGAGTACAAGCAAGTGACCATTTAGATGGAAAATATAAGTAAAATAAAAAAAAATATTTGTACATTTTGTTACCCCTAGCATATTGCCATTGCAAATTACAAAGTAAAAAAATATTTTTAAAGCTGAGGAAATTGAAAATATCAGACATGCCTTGTTTTTCTGACAAAACTTATCAACAACACTGCAAATATTATTAGGAAAAAGCATTCACTACACCAAAATGAGTACTTGTAATACTGCATAGCAAAATGTATGAAATGAGACTCAAGAGAGGTTGAACCTCACATGTAGAGTACATGCATTTATGAGTTAGAAATTAGTATTTATGAGAAATTTGGCTATTAGTATACAATTGTTGCTTAATAATCTAATATTTGTATTTATTTGTGTGTCTGTGAGAGGCAGAGTAAGCTCGTCTTTGATAGATCCTGTTGCTTCTCTTCACTCAGGCCTTTTATCTTTTTAAGTCTCTGAATGAATGTTCTTCAAGAAAATTAAGAATTATGATTGCTTAAAGGGGTAGATGAATGTGTTCATGCTATAAACAGAGTCTAAAGACAAAGGCTGTACCAAATATTCAGTTTCAAGTATTTGAACTTTCCCTTCATTCAGAAGAAGAATTTGGGGTCAGTATACTGTGCTACAAGAATTCAATGTTCACTGGTCTTTTCCAAATAAAGCCTTCTCAGATAAAGTAAATATTTAGGTTTTATCCTTTGCGCAATATGAAATCTTCATTTGCTTTCCATTTTCCCTGTCTGATAGATGAAGGTGAGATTACTCAGTTTTCTTGCAAAGAAATGAAACAATGTAATAACATTATAAAGATTGAGTACTCCATTGCAGTGCTTTATAGACAAGTAGAGAAATACATTAGATTATTATTAGGGATATTAATTATTACGTCAATTTAACACATAGAACAGACCACCTTGTACTTACACGTATTGATCAAAGGTTTCAGATCATTTGTTTATAGAAGTATCCTAAGACATCAGTAACTGCAAAGTTCTGTCATCTTTCCTTTATATTATCCTATAGTTCTGTGAAAATAAATACCAAAGACTGGTAATAAAATATATACAAGGAATGTGATTTCAAGAACCACTGAGGTTCACTTGCTTTCTATAGACCTTTGGCATTAGACTTGGAGAGGGCTAAAAGTATTTGAAGTAAATACTCTGGTTACTGTGTCTGCATTGGAAACTCTACATTTCTTTAGAAGGCTTTGAGAATAGGTGATTCTAGCTTAACACGGCTGGAAATGAGAACGAAACATTTCTTCACCAAATTGTCTCTCTGTCAGTAGCAACAGGGGTCAGTGATATGAATGTGATTTCTGAAAAGAAATGAAGATGGAATGGAAAACTAAACTTGGATTATGTGTTAATTAACTTAAGGAGAAACATACAAAATAGTAGAAAACTAAACTTCTTTTTATTTGCACAGAAAAAATAATGGAAACTATTGATATTGTTCTCCAAAGATCTGTCAATTTTACTCCAAGTAAGGCAGAAAAGGATAGAGAGAACAATTCTAGACCTAACTAGAAAAATAACTTCTTCAAAAAGGCCGCAGGAATAAATAGGGAGTCTACAAGGCCTATGAAAAGAAGGATCAGCAAAGAAAACTCCATCAGGGAGGTGTTAGGTCTTGCAAAGAATGTTTTAACAAGTAAAAGCTTCTTCAGCTATGTAAAGAGGAAAAGAGCAAGGAAAGGAAAAGTGGTGTCATTATACAATGGGGATATGTTGGAGATTAAAAGTGACCTGGGAACTGACCTCAAATAAATAAGCATTTTTGCCTCAGTTTTCTGTAGAATAATGGTGTTTGGAAATGTCTGTCTCACAGAGATCATCCGCACTGATACAAAAGACTTTCTTTCCTCCACTAAGTAAGAAAAATGAATGTGGCAATTATATCACAGTTGCTTATTCAAATGTATACCTATTTATGGCAACACATTAAGCTAATTTACATTCAAGCAAATTCAGTTTCACTCATTGTTAATAGTCTGGGATTACTGTAGCTGCTGAGAATTCAGATCTCCCCTGGTTCTTTTTTTGTGGTAAGAATCTCCAAATTCACCCCATTTCTTTTGAGTGGATTATTTCTCACTTCTAAATCAGTGAAAGTATTAATCAGCTTTTCCAACTGAATGAGTTAGAATTCCTTTGTTTCCTGGTCCCTTAAAAGCCAAGTTAAAAAAAGACTAAGCAGGCTGCTAAGCTGATGATTTGAAACTTTCGCTTTTCCCCATAGGGGAGTGAAAAGGTGTATGGGAGGACAGATCCTTCTCTTTGCACTCCGTATGTTCAGCAGTATAAAAGCAAAGACTCCCGAGAGCTGGAGCGTACTCTCTCAAGTGTATATCTCTTTTTGCCAAAAATACTAGCTCACATTGTATTAATAGAGGTCATTAATTATTCTTTTAACTGTTAGAGAGTCTTTGGGAAAAAAAAATAAAGAAACCTGAAACAGAGACTAGCAATAATAGCACAGCAGATAATACGCTAAACGAAGACACAAACTTCCATACAGACAGACAGTGTATTTGTATGCATATCTGCTACATATTCTAGAAGCATCTGGATTTAAAAGATTACAGTAGGTCCTTGCTGCTTTGTTTCAGATTTCTTTCAAAAGGGGCAGTTTGGCTAATAAGAATTTGGATATGGAAATTGCCAATGTAATATAAAGCAGAAGCCAAAAAGCATTTTTACTTTCTGAGTACTTATTGAATGTTTAAGGAAGAACTAGTTAATCTCCACTTCTAAACTGAGGGAAAAAATGACATATGCAATCACTTGTCAAGGACAGAGGTGTATTTTTTTTCCCCTCATCTACCATTGCGGAAAAATAGACTACTAGCATTTTTAGTCTACACTCAATAATAAGCAAAGCATGAGCACAAACTCTGAAGGAAACCGTAACTAAGGAGATGGAAGTAGTGAAAAATGCATAAAACCAAGAAAAGTTTTTCAGTGGTATATTTTACAAGACCTTTCCTGACAGCTTTTTTTCCTAATTGTTTTTAGTTGTCATTCATAAGGTGAGAGAGGGGCTACTTAGAAGGACAATATAGTAAAAAGAGAAAAAGTTATAAACTGAAGAACTTTAGGGTGGAAATCAGAAAGGTGATTTGTATTGAAAATAGAGGTTTCTGAGAATAAAAAAAAAAGTCAACAAAGAAACCTTAATTCATTTTAAGATATACTTTATTTGGTCTATGAAAGGAATTAAATTAAGTGGTTGCCTATGATTGCAGAGAATTGCCCTTCATAACCCAGACAACACTTCCCACTTCTATTTGGCTAAGACATGACATACTGCAGGTGGGGTTATTGAACCAACTACTCACCACAACTTCCCTTAGGGATTATTTCACTCGCTTTACCCCAGCAAATCCTCAGTACTATCTGCATCACTCAGGAGCTTGTGGAGAGAGGCTCAGCCAGGAAGCAACGAAATTCACCATAAGCTTTAGCTCCAGGTCAGATTCCTGACTGAGTCAGGTATACCATTGTCTTCTTTGGTCGACTTTTTGGTTTGTTAAAGACACAGCCCCTCACAGAGTTCACTTCTCACAAGCTGCTGAGTTCTCTGATAACCCACCAACTTCAGTGGAAGTTGAAGGCAATCTTCTAAGGGCCATACAAGAGCAATCCTAGTCCACAGGCCATCATTTAGTGACATAATGTCCCCATGCTTCTTTGGGACAGTCAAACTTCCTAACAACCCACATCTCGATCTCTGTAAATACCACCTGCTCTTTTAATCTTTCTAAGCTATGCTAAATTTCCAGTATCTTAAAAGATGAAAACTTTCTAGTAGGACATACAAATGTCATGACTCTTTTTGTTCATTTGCTTAGGCCAAATTTGCTCTTCCTCTACAAGACTCTCTTTTATTTACTGCTGGGTTGCTGGTTTCAAATCCAAAAGCAAATACATGTTTATGGAGCTGTCTATATGTAGTATTGTTTGTGAAAGATCTTTGGAAAAAAGGTACTTCCTCTCCCCACTGTGCAGAAGGAAGCAGTCAGGCTGGGTGGTACCTGCACACCAGGCATGGGAAGATGTGGAAGCTCTTTCTGTTCCCAGAGTCTTAGATCCGACTTAATGTTTTGACTCCAGTGTAATTCTTGTATCCCCTAGAATTTGGAGTCTCCCAGAAGTAGGCTGGGACAACTATGAGGCCTCATTCGCTACCAACGAGGGGAAACGGGAGCTTGCTGCCTACTGAGCTGTGGGGTGAGGAGAGAGGGACATTCCTTGGCTCCCTCCCTGGGGAGCTGCTGCCCTGCTATCACTCCACTGCCAAGACAGGGACAGTGCCCATGATTCCCTCTAAGTTGCCATTCCTGGAGTTTAGTGATGATCTATTTTAAGGGAAGAAATGTCAGTAAAGTTCCAGAGCTCCTGGTGTGGAGAAAAATCGGAAGACATAAGCCCTGAAGATTCAGTAAGTAAGGCAATTTTAAAAATCAGCCGTATCTTTAAATGTTGTGGGATTTTTTGGGGAGATGAGGGGAGAGGGCAGAACTGAGGACAAGAAAGATGGATTTGGGGTCTTTTTAAACAGTCCGACATCGTCATTCCTGAATTGTGCTTCAGAAGGCCAAGATGTATTCAAGAAGTTTCCTCTTGCATGTTGTGGTTTTGCATGTGTAGGATGGAACTATAAATGAAAAATTCTTTTCCCACTGTTAACACTCTGTATAATGTGAAACAGAGGAATGGCTTTTCCTCCTGTCTTGTGTGCAAAATCAGAGACAGCTGACATGATTTTTCCCCTTATGTATCTAGAAAAACTTCTCCAAAAGACAAGTCAAAAATATTTTAACTGTCCCCTAATATGCATTTAATAATTATCTGATAAGGGTTTTTTTCAGTGCTGTTAGATTGTTTGAACACAGTATTTTGAGAGCCCCAGACATTTTTCTCTTTGTTGACTCATTAGCACCAAAATGCAATTTCTAAATGGCCTTTTACAAAAGCCCAAGAAAAACAGAATTAATAATCTGCAGACAGTGAAAGCAGATAATTAAGAGGGAATATGAATATGTCAAAGCACATATTTGGTGGCTATGATAGATCTTAAAAAAACAACGAGGAATATGGCTAGAGAGGAGAAATTATTTTGGATAAAAGAGAAAGTAAAAAAAAAAACATCCCAAAACCAACTGGCACTATCAAAAACTGTTAAGTTCCTCTTTTCTTGCGTATAAGAAGAAAACTGCCAGAATTTGGTTAATTGTATTTCTTATGAAAATGTCTTTAAATTTTCTGTTAGTCCTGACATTTGAAAAATCACTAATCTTGAAAGCAATCAGGTTTTAAACAAACAAACAAAAAAGACAAAAGAATTCCAAGACTTTATGATCTCATCCTCTGTAATACACAAGAAAACTTGTAGGATTGCTGAACCCATGATTTTTTTTAGTATATAGGTATACAAGAGAAAAATAAATAAAGCTTTCTGACATCTCTGAAGTCCTGTATGCTGTCTCTTTCCAGCCAGAAACTGAATGCTGGATGTAGAAAAATATGTATGATGGCAATGGAATTACTTTTATTTTTGTTATGCAATATCCTCCCTAAAACAATCCCACACTTGATAATATTTCACATTTGTATGTGTATCTTTGGGACATTTCTACCAATCTAACAGGCCTGACAATAGCAATTTTTTTTAAGGCCAAGGCTTCTGGAAAAAAAGAAAAGAAAAAAAAAAAAAGACTCCAGAGAAGGTGTCAGAAGTCTGTTCAGATACTTGATTGGTTTACTGGGGCAAATGCATTTTAGGACAACAATAAGCTATTTAGTGTCTGTGATATATCACTATTCACTGTTCTGAAGTTACAGGTTAGTATAAAATCTAATCAGTTCTTCAAATAAGCTTTATAAAATAAACTGTTATTTGCAGAGCAAGTCTCACATTGCATGTTGAATTGACTTCCTCAGTTTGTTACTTCTCTGTGTTTATACATTGCAGAAGACAACGTAAAATGGAATATAACAATAAATACCATTCCTTAAAACAAAACAATTTGACTGTTTCTTTTTCCACTCTTGTGTGGTTAAAGATAGGCTGGGAAGAAAAAATTTTTAAAAAAATAGATATTTAACTTGCAATTAATCTTGACAATACAATACACTCACCTGTGAAAAGTCTGTGCAGTCCTTGGAGCTTTGAAAGCTTTGGATAACTCAGTATAGTTATAACAGCATATATGAGTGAGTTTCACTTAAATTAGTAACAGCACTCTCTGTCATGGAATCAAACAAAACAGAACCTTTAAGCCACAATGTTTACCTGCAAGTATGACCACATTCAGCCCCCAGAAGTCAAAGAAAATAAGCATCTTCTCAGCCCTAAACAAAACATGTAAGATCACTCCAACATTTTGGCTTTTTGGGGGGAAAAAAAGAGAAATATTTTTCTACTACAATGTAGCTGGGCAAACATATCAGAAAGTAGGATTTTTTACAAGGTAGCTTGCCTTTGACACTGAATAACTGATTTACCTGTCAAACTACAGCAGCAGGTGTGATCTGTATGCCCAGCTATTGGGAAATGCATGTCTAATTTTATAACTGTCCTATACCAGGTAAAATATAGCAGCATACAGTACATATGACCTAAAAAAATATTCATATAGACCCATAACTACATAGCACACAAGTGGTCATGAAACTATTACTACCTGTGCAACCCTTCTGCTGGCACTTGCTCCTCTTAAATGAAAGTATGGCACAGAATGGCCATTTTATCTCTTGCACTACTTAAGTTTATAACAAGGCTGTTCTACAGGCTGATGGAGAAAGACGCTGTGATCAGACACTCTGCAACAGAACCTGAGCCAATAGCGTTCAACCTCTTTTTCAGTATTAAGTTTCCAACAGAAAGGTAGGCTTCTTTAGAAATTTAGGTTATTCATTGCAATTGCATCAAAACTTACACCTCCGAAATTGCTTTTTTAGTTGCCTTTCCTGGGCTTCATAGGACTCCATTAACCCTGTACATCATAGGCTAAAACCTTCTCTTCCCATTAAATTAACTTAAAAATATACATCTTGTGTTTGTTCTTATTAACCAGACCGTGGAATTTAGCTGAGAAAAAACAGAAATAAAGGAATTAGTTCCTTCACTCAGTTCTATATAACTACTCAACAATTAAAGTCCATTTAGAAACACAAATTTGGAATTTTGCGAAAACCCCTCAAAGGTTCACCTGTGTTTGCTGCTATAGGACTATTTGCATGAAATAACTCCAATACTAAAATATTAATGTCCAGATGTGCAGTCTATTTGCAAATATTGTCCCTTTTCCTAGCCAAAAAAAGGCAATTTGTTCACGTTAGCAGTGCTTGTCAGAAAATAGACACACATTAATATTTTAGAAACCATCCTGCTCTAGAACATAACCCTGTTCCTCTTAGTCTAACCAGGAAAAAATGTTGGCTTATACTCTGCGATTTTATCGCTTTTCTTCTTAAAGAAAACAAAATATTGTAAGGGAATCAGTTTATTCTTCCTCAACTTTGCTGAAAGTAATGGACTGCTTTCCTAGCCTGCACTGCTCAGAAAAAGAAATTTGACACTTCAGATATTTGTCATTGAGGGGATATTGTCTAACTAGCACCAATTCTCACAAGAGGTACCATTCTCAACTGTTCTCACGTGCGTAAGTTACATCGCAAATGGCGACGTAAAACCCGGGGTCTGTCAGAGCAAACACGTGTGTTCTCCCGCAGCTTGGCACGCCCGTCGCTCTCGCTGTCGCCTTGTGAGAGGCGGGGGGAACTATCAGGCGTTATTACCCTCTGATGTAGATATTTTGTTTCCTAACCTGCTTTCCAGGGTTACTTGTGGCAGAAATGCCGTGTTTCTTTCCCTAGGAGGTAGGCAAAGTGCTGGCACCACGTGAGTGTTCTAACCTAAACCTCAGAGTAGAAATGCCTCGATTCTCCAACGCTTGAGTTGTTAGAAACAGCTGTTTTCCAAGTCTGCTACAACACTGTATTTGTTGTTAATGTGTCATGGCAAATTTTACATATAACAATGATTATTCCATGAGATCAGACGCACAAATCGTATGATCACTGAAGATGGATTGAACCCAGGCTTTACTAGCAACCAACTCCCAAGTGTCCCAAACAGTCTCGTTATAAGATCTTTTCTCTCCTTTAGTTCATTGTAATGAGCAACATTTGTAACCATAGAAGCAATGTTGGATTAAAGTGTGAATCCTGATGTCCCCCTTTGAAACAAAACACAGCACTTTGGCAAAATTCACACATGGTATTCTTGTAATATTTTACAATCTTAGACATCTTACTAATGAAAAAATTAAGCAAATCAACAAAAGAAAGTACTTATTTGGGCTGAAATACAGACAATAAGCTAAATACACTGTGGCTAGGTGTAAATATATGCGTAAATACTGACCAGACAAGGACGTAGCATTCTTGGATTTGGACATTAATAGCTGCTGCTACCCCTAATGTGGCTGCATTTAAGAAGGCATGCAGGTGTGCGACAACCAGCTTGAAAACAGAAACAGGATTTCAGATCCATACACACATCGTTATCCTTGTTCCTTTTCCTTTGCTCTGCCGTTTCCCTCCTCTGTCCCTTCTTTTTAAATGCATAAACACATCTTTTTATCTCTTTTATATTGCTTGAGGGTATAAACAGGTTTAGGAAAACACTGGCTGCGTGTACACACTAGGAAACTACCCTACAGTTTCTTGCCTTCCATCACTGTGGTGCCGATACTTGGTTATTTCACATGGCAATTTTCACTACTGTTCCCACTGCTGTGTCCCTGTCCTTAGCTGCTGGAAAAATTCCTTGCAGATAACTGCAGTTGTGCTTGTGATACTATTGAGCACATGGCTCCTGTTACAGACAAATGATAGATGCAGAAGCGAGCTAAAATGCTATAGCCTTTGACTTGCAAGTTTAATTGGCTTAAGGAGACCATGTTTTAAATATTTTCATATCCCTTTATAACCAGGGAACCACAGGAACAGTGGTTCATGGAAAAATCTAGATTGGAAGGGACATCTGAAGAGCATTTACCACAACTTTCTGCTGAAAGCAAGGCCGTATTCAGGGTCTTATCAAACTGAGTCTTGCTATATATGCAACATGGAGATTCCTTTGGACAACGTATCCCAATTCTCAGTTGTTCTCATTGTGAAGAACTTTTTCTTATATACAAACTGAATTTGCCCTGAAGCAACTTATTCTCATTTTCTTTTCTCCTGTTGCCATGTGTCCTCATGAATAGAGTGTCTCCACCTTCTCTATAACTATCTTTTAGGTACTGGAAAACTGTGATGAGTCCCACCTGAGCCTTCTCTTCACAAACTGAGTCCATCAACCTTTCTTCATATGTCAAGTTTCTAATCCTCTCAGCACTCTGCTAGACCCTCTCCAATTTTTCAGTGTCTCTCTTGAACAAGGGGGATCAAAACTGGACACAGAAATCCAGGTGTGGCCTAAAAAGTATCTATATGGTTAAAAAATTAAAATGACTAGAAATTCTATCTCCAGGAACAAAAGTATCTTAGCCAAAATTACTGTTTGGGTTTTTTAAATTTTTAAATATCATGCTATTTTTCAAAACCTGATGATTAGGGTAACAACTTATCAGAAATAGCAAACTGCAAACATCAGGCAGTTAAAAATTCTCATTTATATAATAACTGTAGTACAGTTTTTTTCTTTTTAGTTATAAGTAGCTAAGAAGATAAAAACTATAAGAGAAAAAAGAGAAAGTTCTGTTTCCAATAAATGCAATCACTCTTGGCTGCTAAATATTTATTCATACCTTCTATTTCAGGTGAAGTTCCAATAGCTTGCTATTCAGCAATTTTACTCAAATCTGGAGAATAACAGCTTGGTCACAAAAGGAAACTTCTAGTACAGATCCTGAAATATATGGCCGCAATATAGCATGTAAAATGTATAGTGTGGAACAGTTTAGGATTTATGTGAGTGTGATTGTGTACAGACATTTCTGTGTTCATAAAATACACATGTGAATGAGGATGCAAATAAGAAATTTGCAGATTGAAATTTTCAGGTAGGTGTTTAGCTGCTTCTGTGCCTGTAGAAATCGTTAATTGGCATGAACATAATAAATATACGTCTAAAAAAGTACTCACTGACCAGATCACTGGTTCCTCTTATGCCTTCCTTATTTTTTTCTGGTTTTGTCTTTCCTTTGCTGTTGGTGACCATCTTCCACAGCCTACACAATAAAGAAGGAGAACTTGCCATAGAGAAAACAGAAGAACAGCAGGGTTTTCTGTTTTCCAGAGCAGCTATATTAAAAGGCCTTTGCTTCAGAAAGTTTAACATAATGTTAATTTGAAGGACTAGGGAAGTGAAATTTGTACTGTTTATTTAGTTAGGTGTACCCTTCTTGTAAGCTTAACTACTTTAAACATTTTTTGTTTGGATAAAGAGAAAAAAGGAAGCTGAAAAATTAACTCCATGTGAAATTCTCTCTTCTTGCTGTATTTTGATAATTTAGTTAGCAGAGTTCTTTCTTATTTTCTTTTCTTCAAGAGATCAGCTACCTTGTTAAATAGACATCTCTCTCCAAGTTGCAGTGAGAGGATTAATGGGCATGTTCCTATGCTCCTCTTTCCTAAGTTCACTGATCTTTCAGCTGCTAGGGCTCATTAAACCATTCGTAGGGGTTCTTAGCAATATTTTTGTAAAACAGTCTTGTCTAGAGCAGTCTTATCTAGTGGAAGACTACATTGACGATTGTCTCCTAATGACCTCCAAGAATTTCCTTCAGCCTTCCTCTTTGCAAAGCTGGTATGTTACGTCAAAAGCCCCATTGTTTGTCCTAACACAAACATTCTTAGAAAGCTATTTTCTACTGAATGTTTCTGGGTTAGATATTCAGTTTTGCTTGCAGGTCTGTCTAAGGCAATGAGATCACACTGATACCAGAGACCTGTAAGTATTTTCAGTTTGAGGAGTTCTCATCATTCCAGCAGATGAGTTTGCATATGTTGAAATTTAATCTGGAAAACACTGTGTGGAAAACATGCAAAGGGGACTGATACCTGACCTGTAAATTAATAACTTGCACAAATTTAAGAAAGTGCTGTTAAGTTTTGCAAAACTCTATTACACAATTTCCCGATAGAGGAATACATTTGTGAGTATCAAAGCTTTCTACTTAACGGGTCTCTTCTGTAATTTCCTCTATCTGTTACCTAACTGAAAAGACAGAAAACAGAAAACAACATGTGCTGTTAGTTTTTTGCTTTGGTTTAGGGATTTTCATATTAGTGTTAACTGCCAGTGAGAACAGCAGGTGGTAATTTCCAATGGAAACGAGCAGCTAGTAGACCAGACAACCCTCATTTACTTACACCCTGTGCAGTGCTGCTCAAGAATATTATGAACTGTGGGCTCTTTCTCATTTGTCCTTGTTTTAGCTGACATTGTCATTCATGACTATACTGTGAGTGTAAATGATGATCTAATGTCACTTCTATAATTACTTGGCACCCTGAATAAACCATAATCCCCCTGGGTCAATAACTGCTCTCAGTTTGACATTCAATAAACAAGTTTTTGAGAATTGCTGTAGTTTCACTTTTTTTTTTTTTTCTTGTTTCTTCTTGGTGCTTTCAGCTAATGCTATTCAGGAGTAGTTCAGAACCGTTAAGAAAAAAAAAGAAACAGCTGTACACAGTGCAAGACTGCTGAAGGGATGCCTCTGATTTTCAACACTTACTCACAAAAGGCCTCTCACCTGTAGGGCCCAGTTCAGCTCCAGTGGACATTCTGAGAATGACTTCGAGGAGAATGAGGCCCCCAGCCTGGGAGGCTGCTCTGTGCACAGTCATGAACTACAGATTTAAGAGAACATATTACAGGTATTGTGACTATGTCTGTTGCAGCCCTGCTCTATGCCTCAAGATTTTTGACAGAACCTGACTTTTGTTGCTGTAGCCTTCAGCGTGGCTCCACATAATTCAGTCCAGCTAGGTGCAACAAAGCCTTTCAGTCGCAAAATAAAACTGCCTCTGTTATGCACAAGGATGACATCCAACAAGGAGAAATCAAACGTTGTTGCAACACTGTCTGTGTTGGTTTCTGCTGTTCTTAAAATCACATTGCTGCTCAATGACTATTCAGAGTCTACCTCTGCACTGGCTGCCTAAAGGTGACAGTGACCATGAGTTTCATTTTCAGTTTTCCTATTTTCTTCATCCTCAACATTATGGAACCACCACCTTCTTTACTTGTACAGTATGTCATAACTAAGTGCATGTACCACTTTCTAAGAAATAGAAAACAACTAGTCCTTGTATTTCTGCCAAACCCAAGAAAGACTATATTGGCTAGTAGGATTAATCATGGGGCAACTGCAGACACAACAGCCGCTGCAAAAAATTAGATAAATTAGGATTATGATGAGGTTGAGAAGCAAATGATTAATAAACAACAAAGTCAAGGAAATATGCCAAACCTTTCATAATGTAACGGCTGAGAAAAAAAATCTGGAACGGTTTCAGGGATTTAACCTGTCAAAAGAGACTTGCATGACACAGAAGGCCAGAGTCACGTTGACTTCTGATCCATATGTCTTGTTTTGAATAAAGAAGAGCAGCTGTATCTATGTATGTGAAGGATAATGGAAAGGGTGAAAAGCTGAAGTGGTCCAGACATTCTGTACAGAATCAAAAGGAACAAAGTGATCATAGGGAAGATGGAGCAAAAAGTTCTAGTGGATGTAGTAGGGCATGCATTTTCATGTCACAGACTTTTTGTTCAGTCTGAGACCAAAATTCCACCATTTTTAAGGGCAGAAGTACTTCTTAAAGAACTCTTAAAAGAACCATTTTCTTTTACAAATGACTCCTATTTATATTATTCATATTTACTATTTATTATTTTATTTTTTACTTAGAAGTATGTTTTGCATACAGCTCTGGACAACTTTGGAGTCACTGTTGAATGTTGGTGCTATAAACAGCAGTAAGCCAGCTGCATCCCTGCCAGCAAAGCTGTGCCTCACCACTCAACTAAAACCCAAGAGCAAATTCATGGTTGCCAAACTGAAAACCTGTGCTTTGATGGACCAATCCTGTGCCTCTTCTAAAAAGAAATACACACGTATATTACATTAAAATACAGTATACTAGCCCTAGATAAATCATTCATGAACATGCTGAGAAAGAGTTAAAGGTAACATAGTTGCAATAGAGGCAAGGATGGGGACAGGGAGCTGCTTTTTAACCTATGCTGCTAAGCAGCAGAAACAGCCCCAAGTCCTGCATCAGGGAGCCTGTTAGTCTAGAGACAAATGCCCTGGGCAGTCTAGCAGATATTCTTGGGATTTTTAGAAAAAATGCACATGGTTCTTTTGTCCAAGATACTTTTCAATGCCAACACATGGTGAAATCCATGGAGATAATTTCTGTGTGCAATTAGGTAGCAGAGGTGCCATAAAACCTGTTTTAATACTCTCAGGAGTAAAACTTGCAGCCTTAACCGCATCATCTCTAATAAGTTCCTTAAATTGTTCCCTACCAAAATACATATAGCTTTGGACTCCTCTTACAAGCATCAGTCGCTCTGGCTGGGAAATAAGATAACCACATGGGCTACATTCCCTGCAGCTTTACAACACCTCCAAAGAAAAAGGAAGAAAAAAAACTTTGAAATTCTACAAATCAGTAGAAGAATCCTTATAGGGGACCAAGTATGGAGAGCAAATAGAATCGTCGATGGCTTTCATCATTATTTTGTCCCCTCAAACAATCATGTTACCTTTCTTGATCGGTATCTTTCTCAGGAAGCTTTCACAGGCATTCAAAGACTGACTCAGATCAGGAAGGGCAAAAAGAAAACTGAGAGTGAGCAATGACAAACTGGCAGGATCCGACACTGGAGAGGAAACAGAAGACATGTGGCAGAATCACAGAATCATGAAGGTTGTAAAAGACCTCTAAGATCATCAAGTCCAACCACCAACCCAACACCATTATGTCCACTAACCTATGTCCTGAAGTGCCATGTCTACATGTCTTTTGAACACCTCCAGTGACGGTGACTCCACCACCTCCCTGGGCAGCCTGTTCTACTGACTAGAAATCAGGGCAGCCTGACTACTCTCTTGATAAAGAAATCTTTTCCTAATACCCAATCTAAACCTCCCCTGGCACAACTTGACGCCATTTCCTCTCATCCTATCGCTGGTTACTTAGGAGAAGAGACCAACACTCACCTCACCACAACCCCCTTTCAGGTAGCTGTAGAGAGTGATAAGGCCTCCCTGCAGCCTTCTCTTCTCCAGACTGAACAACCCCAGTTTCCTCAGCTGTTCCTCAGAAGACTTGTGCTCCAGACCCCTCACCAGCTTCGTTGCCCTTCTCTGGACACGCTCCAGCACCTCAGCGTCCTTCTTGTAGTGAGGGGCCCAAAACTGAACACAGGATTCAAGGTGTGGCCTCACCAGTGCCGAGTACAGGGGCACGATCACTTCCCTGCTCCTGCTGGCCACACTACTTCTCATACAGGCCAGGATGCTGTTGGCCTTGGCCACCTGAGCACACTGCTGGCTTATGGTCAGCTGGTTATTGACCAGCACCCCAGGTCCTTTTCCACCAGGCAGCTCTCCAGCCCCTCTTCCCCAAGCCTGTAGCGTTGCACGGGGTTGTTGTGATCCAAGTGCAGGACCCAGTAAGTGGCCTTGTTAGACCTCATACAACTGACCTCGGCCCATCGATCCAGCCTGTCCAGATCCCTCTGCAGAGCCCTCCTACCCTCCAGCAGATCAACACTCCCACCCAACTTGGTGTCGTCTGCACCTGAGGGAGCACTCAACCCCTTATCCTTGATAAAGATATTGAACAAGACCGGCCCCAGAACCGAGCCCTGGGGAACACCGCTTGTGACCGGCCGCCAGCTGGATTTAACTCCATTCACCACAACTCTCTGGGCTCGGCCATCCAGCCAGTTCCTCACCCAGCAAAGAGTAAACCTGTCTAAACCATGAGCCACCAGTTTCTCCAGGAGAATGCTGTGGGAGACGGTGTCAAAGGCTTTACTAAAGTCCAGGTAGACAACATCCACAGCCTTTCCTTCATCCACTAGGTGGGTCATCTGGTCATAGAAAGAGATCAGGTTGGTTACGCAGGACCTGCCTTTCATGAACCCATGCTGGCTGGGCCTGATCCCTTGGTTGTCCTCCTCATGCCCTGTGAGCGCCCTCAAGATGAACTGCTCCATAATCTTCCCTGGTATCGAGGTCAGGCCGACAGACCTGTAGTTCCTGGCATCCTCCTTACGGCCCTTCTTGTAGATGGGCGTCACATTGGCAAGCCTCCAGTTGTCTGGGACCTCTCCTGTTAACCAGGACTGCTGATCCTGACCTCTGCCATGAACAGAGGGATGAAGGAAGCAGAAGGGATGGTGCCCTATGATATCATGCATCTGTAAACTGGTGCAGATAATTGCATTAAATGGCTGAAAATTCTTTCCAGCACTTCCAATGCACAGCTGGTAATAGTCACTCTTTGTGCTGCTATATATTTTTTCTAGAACAGTGAATAATACAACACATGTCTTTAACACCTGCATGCTGGACAAGTGGAGAATAAAACGAATTATGGCAAATCTTTGAGGACTAGAGTCTCCATGAACAGCTTGCACTATCCTCATATTGATTTTTTTTTTTAATTTGTTTTTAAATTCCAGGAAAATATTGTTCAATGATTTCCAAAAGTTTTAAGTTGTCAACAAAATTTTTTTACTACAATGATAGATCCCTTTCTTGCTTTTCAAAGGTCTTTTAGCATGTTAATAAAACATTTTTCAAATATTTTTGTCATCCAAAATAGGTTGCATGGTTCTATATTCATTTTTCATGGAATGATTGAGTTTCATTCCTTTTACCTGCCTTTTTGCATTCAATAAAAATGTTAAAGATACAAAATTCATGCAGTATAAAATGGTATGTATTAAAATATTATCCAGGTTTTCCTCACAAAGAACTATTAACAGTACTGCATATATGACTAATATTTATAATTCAGGCTACATAAACAATACAAGTATTTTTTCATAGCACACAGTTAGTCATTTTTTTAAAGCATATCTTAGTCTAACAGCTTGACAGCTAACTCTAATAAATGCCCTTGTTGAAGATCACTCAGTCCATGTCCAACTGTCATCTCCATGACAAGGCAACCCTCTAAAGACACTGAAGTATGCAGAACTGCCAAGAGTACTGGCCTTCATGAGATCTAGACTACCACAAGGTCTTTCTCAAAGAAAGATTTTTCTGCACAAGAGCCACACTAAAGATATACTGAGAAAAACTGTTAGGGACTTAAAGCCCCACAAAACCTCAGGATCCAGAAAATATTTTTTTTCCTGGAAGCAAGCAAGCAAGAATATGAGCATAACAGCCACTATGCAACATGTAGATATATATAAGGTAGGAAGTGTAAGGTGAAAAAACTTGTTGGTGTAGATATAGGCTTAGACAGTGGACACAGCTTAGGTGTTATTCTTTGGAACACATGCAAATGTAACGGGTTTTTTTTGAGCGGAGGGAATGTTGTTAATATTCCTTCTGACTTGTCTTTACATGTGATCTGTAGCATCGTGTTAGAAGATGCGAAGTACTTCTCCACAAGCTTGTTCTCAAGTCAAGGCAGTTCAGTAGTGTCCAGAGAAGCAAAGTCTAATTTTTCATCCTTGCCCCTACATCTATTCCCTACAGCATGATCATGACATACTGCAGATCTGTGTTAGATATCACTGTCTTCACATCTCTCAAATACTCTGGATTAATTTAACAATTAAAGTTAAAAAAAAATGTTTCTGAGTTTTACAATGGCTGTCAGTAAGGAATGGCAGAAGAGATGACTGGCCAGCATCCTTTGAAAGTGAACAGTGAGACATCTTGCTTCCTACATTATAGTGACGGACCCTTACTCCTGACTATCCCATGTTGCAATTTTGATATGCTTAATCCTTGTGTGCTAATTGCTGTCCTTTCTCAGGGTTTTGTTTTTTTTCCTAGGAAGATTATGGCTTTCAGAAAACAAAACAAAACAAAAAACCCAAAACAAAATAAAAATAAAACTAAACCATTTATAGATGACATTGATTTTTTTTCCTCAAACTGCATGGTCATTTCCTATCTTCCTCTGATTCCTTCATCCTTTCTTGTCACAACGAACCCAGTAGTAAAAAGGTTGCTAACTAAGAGCCTGTGTTTCATAATCCCTAGCGTGCAATCCAAGCTTGAAACCAGGGGTGTGTTGCCAGCTGCACCACTCATTTCTTGCTGTATGCCTCAAGACAAGGCTGCTCTGAATGTCTGTGGTAACCGCTGAAGTAGCAGTGAGGAGAGGCAGAAACCAGAGATGGAGAACTGACTTTCTTCAGTGAAGAAATGGCAGTACTCTTCAGGTTTCATATAATTCACACAGAAACAGAAACTTGTATTTGCATGGGAATTATAAAATACTGTGGACTTTGCACCTTCGATAAATGTCCCTGTCTTGAGACACTTCCTTTCTGTTTTGCTTATCTAGAGAAGACTTACACTATGTGTTTGGAAGCACAATGTTAAGAATCTTTCCACTGCATTGAAAAGCTCAGACCTAGGCCAGGTCTGCGTGGGCCAAAATCTGTCATTACTTAGTAGTTGTTCAGTGCTCTGTGTAAAGTGAAATGGTAGGTTCATTTAGGTTTTGGAGAAAAGTGACCAGTTTGTTTAAAGAACTATTAAAGAAGAACTTTCTCTGGTAGTCCCAGGAGACAGACCAAAGGTTAAGATAAACCAGATAACATTTTTTATTTTTTTAAAAAGCAATTGGAAATTGGAAAAGTGTCATTAAATTTTCACATATTAATTTCATATTATTATTATCAATTTAAATTTATTAGTATAAATTATCAAATATTTATCAAATTGCCTGATTTGGACTCAAAATCTTCCTTGGAATATTGAAAATAAATATATTATTTTCCTTTGCTTTCTTGACCCACCATTTTTATAGATGGTTAGTTTTGGGTTACGTATTGTTCTCTAACAAAGGAAGACCAGTGCAGAGGTAGCCAGAATAGGAAGCTGAATGGGGTGGCTGAGACTGGAGATTCTGAAAGTTTGGACAGGATTACATACAGCTTTGTTTCTTTCCTTTTTTTTTCTTTCCTTTTTTCATTTTATGTAGCAGAAAATAAAAAGCTCATATAACATTCTTGAGAGAAAGGTAGTTCATACTTACCTTCTTTCAGTGAAAGTCTTGTGCCACAGGTTCTGTATCTGGATACCAATAGACTGATCATGGAGACAGACAGATCACTGTTCAGTGAGGAAACTGGTTCAGAAAATAATATTCAAAAGGGAAAGGCTTATATTTTTCCATGTACAGTCAAGAAAAGTGACTCTCTTCATCTTTTTTATTGTAACTTTTATTATATTTTGAAATTTAAGTCTCTGTCCACTTTGTCTTCCTTTTTTTCCCCATGTTTTACTGGAGGTAACCATCAAATTTTGCTCCAACTTACAAATAGCTTTGCATCTTTGATAAATTACAGCATTTGTCAAAAAACTGTCATTGCTTTAAAGCATGAATGCCTCTATCTTGAGACACTTCCTTTCTGTTTTGCTTATCTAGAGAAGACTTACACTATGTGCTTGGAAGGACAATGTCCTTTTACCTTTCTTTACCTCGTGAGAGTCTAACTAAACACTTCCAATTACAGTAATTTCAAGTTGCTCTGTTCAGGCCATATGGAACCAGAGTATTGTGTCTTTGCAGGAGCAGGTTGTTAATTCTTACTTGAGTACTTTCCCTCCATTCCAGCAAGGCAAATACTGCAATTTCTTCACACCATGTAATATCAGGTTGCAGTATGACTAAAATCTGTAATATATCTTAAAGAAAATAACACAATCTGAGATACAGCCTTATATACAAAGAACATGCACAGTTTTTGAAAAGTACCATACCATGGCTGATAATACATATTTCTTTTTTAAGAGCTTATGGCTGGTTTTGGTCATAAAAAAAAAGAGCAAGATAGCCATCTGCAATGGCACCATCTGCTGGTCTCTATAATTTGGTAAAAATTGACAGCCTCTGAAAACTGTACTGGTCATCATGGACACGTAACATACATTTGTAGGGAATTGCCAGTATGAATGGAAAATTTTGCAGTAAAAAGCAGCCCATTCTAGTCCATAATGATTTGCTTTTCGTAGAGTGGCCAAGAGCTGGCAGGGGTTCAAGTTTCTTTTAATACTAGGCTGTGAGCTTTAAAATAGGAACGACTGTCTCCTGCTTGCATTTTACCTTACCTTACGATTAAAAATAAGAATTTTAAGGTATAGTGTGTGTGATGCACGCAATTTGTCTGGAAGGGTATGTGAACCACATAACTTCTTTTCAAAATATTTTCCCTTAAAATGGAAGATACATATTACAAAAATAGAGATTAATTCACATTTTTTATTTCATTCCATTAATTAAACTCAAATAACATTTTCAATACTGATTAAGCAAAGACAGAATCAGACTAACTGAATATAAAGCATGACAGAGAAGAAAATTTTACAAATGGAAAGAAAAAGAATGAGGTCAAATCTCAGTGTTGCTAACATTCACTTACCAGCATTATTTAAAAAAAGCAGAGAAGGATGTTGGGCTGTCTTCAGACCAATTGCATAGCTTCTCAGCTGCTGCTAGAGTTAGGTGAGGGTATCAAAACTAGAATGTCTACATTTTGAATAATAAAATATAATATATAAAAATTTGTAAAGCACAATAGTTTGCAAACACAGCTGTGGGTCAGCCAATATGAACAGCTTCAGCCATCAAGCTTTCTTGCTTCAGGACTCTATTCAGTTCTTTAAAACAAAGAAAAAAAAAAGGTAATATTCAGTTAGCATCAGATCTTCTACCAATTCTGAGACTGTTTACTTCTAGAAATATTTGTTGGAAATCTCACAAAAATAATTTTCCCACAAGACTTGCAGTATTTCCCATTTTGTGTCAGATAATACCCAGAACAGTTTCTTGTTCTGTTATTGCATTTTGGATTCTTGCACAGAAGCAAACCATAATGGAGCTGAATGATGTGTTTCAGATAATCACTTATTTTCCGAAATTTTGTCAGCCAAAATGGAGGGCTTCAAGTAGTCCTGTGTGTGAAGTTGAATTATCCAGCAAGGTTTAGCCGAAATGAACAAAATGTGGCAGAAATGGTAAAAGTTTGTTTCAGTATTTCTGAAATTTTTGTTTTTCACATGCTTGTAATAAAAGCCAAGGAAACAAAGCATTAGTACCCAAATTAGTACCACTTACGAGAAAGCACAAGGAAGTGACCTGCAGAAAGTCTCCAAGGAAACCACTGGCAGAACCAGAAACTGAGGCCAACCCATAGTGTCACACTGCAGTGACTATTAGTTAGACTATAGAAAGGTCACTGAATTTCTTCAAGGCTTAAATGTTTCTTTAATACAGTCTGTAAGAAAAACATGCTTGATTCTTATTAGTAGATGTCAGGGTTGTAATAATAACCCTAGTAAAAAGCACATTGCATACTGACCCACATGCCAAATCGGATACAGATATTATCTGTATTTTTTATTTTTTATTTAAAATTACTTGAACTCAGTCTCCATTTGCCCAGAACTTAGGACACCCAAACCCATGGAGAGATTTTGCATCCATGGAGGTCCTGCAATTTTTGGCATCTACTCATTGGTTAGGAGCACACCTTTATTTGCTATTAGAATATGTAGCACACTCCTAGCACCTCACTAAACAAGAGGAATGTTTCACAGGCCTTGTCAAAACAACTTGAAAATAATTTGTTCTATTAAAGTGTCATACTGGAACTACAGCTTTTCTCAGAAACATGCCGTTTCGATCAAAATTTCAAAAGGAAGTATTTTAACTTCACCTTTTTTTTAAACATATTCAGGTAGGATTTTTAGTCAAAATGCAAGAAAGACAAGCTTGAGCAGTCAGTAATTGTTGTTATCAAGATTGTCATTTGCGAGATCCATGCTCGAGTTCATGCTGTTATTATTATTATTCAAATATTTTTCCAGTGCAGATTTGCTATGGCAAAGCAAAAGGCCATGTAAACACACCCTGTTTCATTTACATCCTATTCTTAATCACCAAATCATAGAGCCCAATACACTGCACTATGCTACTGATCATACAAAGTGGGATGCCTGTAATAGTACAAGTTGAAGAGAGAAGCTGAAGTCTCACTGTGTAGCCAAGTAGGATGGTCAAGTGATTCAAATAAATCTGAAGCATCCTTCTTCATATTTCTTTCCACAAAGACATAAGGAAAGTTCATTTAAATGAAAATCAGACTAAATCCAGTCCTACAAACAAAAGATAATTTAGTGCACAATTACTTTTCTCTGCCTTCTTGATTTTATACGGTAGTCATAGTAAAATAATGCTTTCATAAACAGAGGTATGCCTATGTAAATTTGCTAACACTTTTTCTTCAGTTTTCTCCATTTCCTCCAACAGTCCAAAAATATCCTTCTCTTCTTTCTGAAGTTCTCTACATAGAATGAACCTACTGACTTCCCTAGTCGTTGGACACCAAAAATCCTCTGACTTTCCTGAAATAATGAAGTGACCACTGCTTTAAACAGAAAGATTCACCAAAAAAATGAGGTTAACATGTTTCTCTGTGATTCATTCTATATATATATTTCTTAGTATTTGTTCCATAGCTGGATCATTTCTTGAGAAAATTATTGAAATAAGTGATGATGCATATATGCCGGAATATTTGTGTATGTCAGAAAGCTACATAGGCATAGATATCTTACAAGCTCTGACATGATACACACATATATTTGCTGACACTTTTTATTCAGTTTTCTCCATTTCTCACAACAGTCCAGAAAGATTTCTTGGTCCATGTAGCAATTCTAACAATGCAAAGAATCTTCTAGAAGAAAATAAAAAATATCTATACCTAAGTGACTCAGCATACCTGTATTTTATAATCTTTAGATTGGTTTAGAATAAGCCTTAATAATTTAAAACATTTAGCTATAACACAACATATTGTTTACATTATCAGCCAAATAGCCAAGAATGTGTTAAACATCAGATTAGAAAATATTCTTGTGATATTTCTGTCCTACTCAAAAAAAGCCTTGCCATCGGTATAAATAAACACTTAACTCCTTTATTCAGTGCCACTGTGTGCTTTATTTTTTGTGACACACTTTTCATTTTACATAAACTAGTTACAACACTGCCTGTAAAACAAATCAACCTCATCAACTCAGAGGGGGCAATTTTTTCATCTCCAGTTTGACAGGAAAGGGTACTGCAAAATGAACTACTGGAGGAAAGATATGAGGATTACTTCTAAATACTTGTTGACATGTTCCTCCCAGATATCTTTTGGCACAGTTTCACTGGGAACAGACTCAAGCTTTACATAAAAACTGTTTACAGAGAACTAATAGTGTAAAATATTTTATCAGAGCAACTACATCAGACCTCTAGTATTGTTGGTCCTACCATATGTAATAGTTTACTCTGCCTGTAGGTGTTTCATGACTAATGGAGTCTGGAGAGTATAATCCTCTCACAAATGTAGATATTTAAATATGTGGTTTTCATGCCTTTTTGTTTGTTTCAAGCAATGAAAGTTCAGGCCTATTGTTAGGTCATTATGATGATGGGAAGAGGATGTGGAGGATAACTACAAATGCCAATGAGTAACCTTCTATATGAAAAGGAGAACTCTGAGCCATAGGGGACTGAGTGTCAACTTTGGATACGTCCAAAATTCCTAAAAATCATACTCCTCATGTAAACTACAAATTACTCCCTAAAATATGACTGGTTTCCATGCCCATGCTGCAGTTGGAGAATAGGGTCCTTGATAATTCTCTACTGCTATTTTGGTTGATTCCGCAACATATGGATTTGTCTTCTGGCCGTGTTAACAGAGAGGAAAGCAGCTTCCTTCTTTCATATATGCATGTACACACATATGTAAATATATACACATATGTGTGTCATATTATTCAACATAATCTCTGCATTCTTTGGGTATCTGAAATGCTCTAGCATAATGGATAGGGGCATTAGGGAAAGTCTTTAAGCTTGGTATCATTTAATAGAAATTTTTATATGTTCCATTTATATTGTTTTATCTAGTCTACTTCACCAATTCATGAGGGAGAGTTCTGTTGTCAGAGTTGCTAACACAGAGAATGAGAGAGAAGAAGTACCCCTGAGTAAAAACCTTATTAACTTATTCAGTGAATTTTATTCTTTCTGGAATACTGCCACCAATTACTTTTTGGCATGCTGACTTATAGAGTTTTTTATACCAGCAGTTACCAGGTGTACACAGCATCAGAATTACCCTAATTGGCTGAGCATTTTGGAGGTTTCAGCCTGGCCTGACCTGAGCTCACATGGACTAGAGAAATGAGAACAAAACAAAAAAAAAAAGGTAAAACTTGATGTCAGTGTTATTGGTAAGAAAGGAACACACAGTCTGTCCACCCTCCCTGAACTATGAATATTTCCTCCTATGACATGTTTTAATCCTAGAGATTCCTGTTTAATATAAATAAGATTTAATTTCAAGGAAAATAAAAGAGTCGTCATGGAAAATTCTCAATGATCTTCTAGTGAATGATCCAGGAAAAGCAACATTTGTGTACAGGGACTGAGAGGCCTTTTTCTGGGCTTTTAGATATGAAATACTCATTTTACACATGAAGCATGCATGAATAGATATTTTCATAACTCTAGTGAGACCAGTAAAGCTAAGATACTTTTCATACAGGAGGGGTTAATTCTGTAATAATTCTTAGTCCAGGCCAGCAGGGAAATTGTTGAGCCCAGCCACTTGTTTTTCTGACAATAACCAATACAACATAGTGAAGAAACAATAATGACAGAATCACAGAATCATTAAGGTTGGAAAAGACCTTTAAGATCATCAAGTCCAACCATGTATGATTGTGGACTAAGACAGTGAGGAAGCTTTTCTTTATCCTAAATGTCTAATGACTGGAGTGTGGCCTAGTGTTTATAGCCATAATTTACATTGACTTTGTGACTTTTCTATTGTAAGCACAGATATCCTTGTTGTCCATGAATATGTTAGGCTGTTTTGAATGCTATTGAGCCCTGACTTAAAAGATAATTTGTGGAACAAATCATCTCAAGCCGATGATGAACTGTGTATAAATTTATTTCCTTTCTATTCATTTGAAAGGGGTTACCTTTCAGTCTTATAGACTGTCACATCAAGTTATTAGAGGAGATGATTTTGTTTGCTATCCCTACATCATAAATTATTTTGAACAGTTCTGTACTTTCCCTTTTTATTGCCTTTTCTCTGATCCTACAAATTAAGAACTTTTTTCTCTTTAAATGTTGCTTGATTTTGTTAAGTATATATATAAGAATGTATAATGTGCATATTCAAGAGTAGAAGAAACATTGAGATGCCTATGTCAGTTGCATAAAATTGTAAAAACAAGGAACTGGCTCTATTTAATTAAAGGCAAAAAAAATTTCTTTCCCATTAAGATCATGGCAATTACTTTTATGAAATGTCATTGTTAGTCTTAATGCCTAGTTTCACAACAAATATTTATGCAAACCTTAGGTCAAGGTGTGTCAAGTACTGAGTACAAACAAAAATACATATCAAAAAATATCTCTCAATTTTCATGAGTCATTTTTTCTGATGTAAACTGATTTCAACAATAAAATTGAATTTGTGTTTCTTCCTTTCCAGTGTTAAATTTAGCTATCTTTCTTAAGTATAAAGGCCATTACAAAAACTGAGACTACAGAGGGTCGCCCAGCTGAAGTGTCTCTACACCAGTGCATGCAGCATGGGCAACAAACAGGAGGAGTTGGAAGCCATCATGCTGCTAGAAAGCTACAACCTTGTTGCCATTACTACAACTTGGTGGGATGAATCTCATGACTGGAGTGTGGCTATCGAAGGTTACAGGCTGTTCAGAAGGGACAGGTGAGGAAGAAAGGGCAGAGGCGTTGCCCTCTACATCAACAAATGGATAGAGTGTGAAGAGCTGTCTCTGAGGAACAGCCACAAGCAGGTTGAAAGCTTATGGGTAAGGATCAGGGACCGAGGCAACAAAGGCAACCTTGTGGCTGGTGTCTACCACAGGCCGCCTGATCAAAGGAAGTCTATTGACAAAGCCTTCTCACTCCAGCTACAGGAGGTATCACACTCATGGGCCCTCATCCTGCTGGGGGACTTCAACCACCCCAACATCTGCTGGAAAAGTAACTTGTTGAGCTGTGGGCAATCCAGGAGACTCCTGAAGTGCAGGGAGGATAACTTCCTGTGCCAGGTGATAGATAGCCTTACCAGAGGGGATGCCATACTGGACCTGTTGGTCACCAGCGCCAGTGAGCTAACTGGTGACGTCAAGATTGGAGGCAGCCTGGGCTGCAGCGTTCATGCACTGGTGGAGTTTGCAGTCCCGAGGAATATGGGGCAGGCAAAGAGTAAAGTCAGGACCTTGAATTTTGGGAAAGTAAACTTCCAGCTCTTCAGTAAGTTAGTCAGTAAGACCTCTTGGGAAACTGCCCTCAGGGACAAGGGAGCAGAACAGAGCTGGGAGATCTTTAAGGATGCTTTCCACAGAGCACAAGAGCTCTCGATCCCCTGGTGTAAGAAATCAGGAAAGGAAGTCAGGAGGCTGGAATGGATGAGCTGAGACCTGCTGGTCAAACTAAAGGGCAAGAAGGAAATGCACAGGCAGTGGAAGCAGGAACAGGTATCCGGGGAAGAGTGCAGGGACGCTGCCTGCCTGTGTACGCATGGGGTCAGGACGGCCAAGGCACGGCTGGAGCTGAACTTGGCAAGGGATGCAAAGAATAATAAGGACTCCTACAGGTATGTCAGACAGAAAAGGAAGGTCAAAGAAAGCATATCCCCCGTGATGAGCAGAATTGGCAAAATGGTAACAACGGATGAGGAGAAGGCTGAAGTACTCAATGATTTCTTTGGCCATCTGTTCACTGGCAACCTCTCTTCCCACACCTCTCGAGTGGATGGCCTGCAAGAAGGGGACTAGAGGAGCGAAGTCTTTTCTACTGTAAGAGAAGATCAGGTTCAAGACCACCTGAGGAACCTGAATATGCACAAGCCTATGAGACCTGATGAGATGTATCCTGGAGTCCTGAGGGAATTGGCTGATGTAGTTGCCACACCAGTTTCCATGATATTTGAAAAGTCATGGCAGTCAGTGAAGCCCCTGGAGACTGAAGAAACAGTAGCATTGCACCCATTTTTAAAAAAGGTAACACAGAGGATCCTGGGAACTACCAACCCATCAGCCTCACCTCTGTGCCTGGGAAGATCATGGAACAGATCCTCCTAGAAAGTATGCTAAGGCACATGGAGGATAGGGAGGTGATTCAGGACAGCCAGCATGGTTTCACAAAGGGCAAGTCCTGCCTGACCAACCTAGTGGCCTTCTATGATAGAGTGACCACATCAGTGGACAAGGGAAGAGCTACAGATGTCATCTATCTGGACTTCAGTAAGGCCTTTGAGACCCAGTCCCTCATATCCTCCTAGAAAGTATGCTAAGGCACATGGAGGATAGGGAGGTGATTCAGGACAGCCAGCATGGTTTCACAAAGGGCAAGTCCTGCCTGACCAACCTAGTGGCCTTCTATGATAGAGTGACCACATCAGTGGACAAGGGAAGAGCTACAGATGTCATCTATCTGGACTTCAGTAAGGCCTTTGAGACCCAGTCCCTCATAACATCCTTCTCTCTAAAATTGGACAGATATGGATTTGATGGGTGGACTGTTGGGTGGATGAGGAGTTGCATGGATGGTCGCATCCAGAGGGTAATGGTCAATGGCTCAATATCCAGATGGAGATCAGTGACAAGTGGTGTCCCTCAGGGGACCGTACTGGGACCACTACTCCTTAACATCTTCATCAATGACACAGTAGGATCGAGTACACCCTCAGCAAGTTTGCAGATGACACAAAGCTGCATGGTGCAGCTGAGATGCCTGAGGGATGGGATGACATCCAGAGGGACCTGGACAAGCTCAAGGAATGGGCCCATGTGAACCTCATGAGGTTGAACAAGGTCAAGTGCAGGGTCCTGCACCTGGGTCAGAGAAACCCCTGATATCAGTACAAGTTGGGGGATGAAGGGATTGAGACCAGCCCTGCTGAGAAGGACTTGGGGATACTGGTGCATGAAAAGCTGAACGTGAACCAGCAATGTGTGCTCACGGCCCAGAAAGCCTACCATTCCCTGGGCTGCATCCAAAGAAGCGTGGCCAGCAGGTCAAGGGAGGGGATTCTACCCCTCTACTCTGGTCTGGTGAGACCCCACCTGGAGTCCTGCATCCAGCTCTGGAGCCCTCAGCACAGGAAAGACATGGACCTGTTGGAGAAGGTCCAGAGGAGGGCCACAAAAATGATCAGAGAGATGGAACACCTCTTCTGTGAGGAAAGGCTGAGAGAGTAGGTGTTGTTCAGCCTGGAGAAGAGAACGCTCCTTATTGCAGCCTTCCAGTACTTAAATGGGGCTTATAAGAAAGATGGGGACAAACTTTTTGGCAGGGCCTGTAGCGATAGTACAAGGGGTAATGGTTTTAAACTAAAAGAGGGCAATTTTAGACTAGATATAAGGGAGAAATTTTTCACCATGAGTGAGGTGAAACCCTGGCACAGGTTGCCCAGAGAGGTGGTAGATGCCCCATCCCTGGCAACATTCAAGGTCAGGTTGTATGGGGTCTGAGCAACCTGACCTACTTGAAGATGTACCTGTTCAATGCAGGGGGTTTGGACTAGTTGAACTGAAAAGGTCCCTTCCAACCCTAAAATTCCATGGTTCTCTGATTCTATGATTTTACAAAAACATAAATAAACTGCAATTGTTTATTTCAGTGGCCAGTAATCATAAATGAGAGAAGTCTGTGCCTTCTTTATGTTGGGTACCACAGAGTGCAGTGAAGTCTTCCAAGTCAGTTGGATGCAGGTACTCAATTCTTACCCAAGACATATTTTGTTTATAAATTTTTGGCCTATTACTTAACATTTAGAATACCATGGGTCTAAGAAAGAATACTCTCCTGAGAACTGAATTAATAGTAAAAAACAACACTTGTCCCAAGGTGCTCACAGACTGAAAAGGCTCACCATCTGAAAGTTTTAGTTGAGAAACTGAAGTAAAGATTCTGAAGTGCTAACAAAAAAACAATCTCATTCAATAAGCTGAAAGGGAAAGAATTTGACAGAGGGTTCACTGGAAAAAAAAGCTACAAAACAATATTGTCTAGAAGAAATTTTAAATTCAGACACGCATAGACTACACTCACTATTCTCAGTGAGACTTGTCTGCCTATTTGAGAGAGCAGAGTTCGTCTTTAGCAACCTAGGCACAGCTCCTAAGTGACACTTTGTATGTTGTACAAAGCTTACATTATTCTGAGGTTGACAAAAATAACAGACAAGATTCTCCCCCTGCCCTCCTTGGCTTTTTGCCATTATACTCATTACTGAAACGAATTGTCCAATCCTCATTATAAGGATGAGGTCATGTCTTGTGATGAAGTTTTGGGGCTAACTTCCTGAGTGTATCAGGAATGTATAGCTCACTTAAGGCATCTTCCAAAATTCAGTGAAATCAGAGGGACTCTGTAATGAATGTTGGATTAAGCCCTGTACCTCTTACTGGTTAAGAAGAAAGAGGTACAGTCTTTTAGCCCCATAGTTAAAAGCAGCATCAAATGCCTTACTCATTGCATTATTGCAAGTAGAGAATATAAGATAATACATAAGGAGAACAGAAATCAGAGAACAGAAAATATTTGCTAATTTTATAAGGACAACAGTATTGTTTTGCCCTCTGTGAGGTCCTTTATACTTGTTAACCTTCAAAATAAAGACGCATTTTTAAATTAAGGATCAATTAAAAATAAAGTCTTCAGGAACCAAAGTGCTGAATATATACGAAGAGTTGAAAGCCCTAATAAAATCTCCACCCTGAGCTACTAATATTTTCTTTGCTTTCAGTTTCAGCAAGAGGAAAAGCTTTCTATCCTACAGACAATAATAATATAAACAGACTTCAAATCTGATGTAATATTTTATATAACAATGAATGCAGTACAAAAATGTGCTAAGATTGAGGAATTTACCTTACGTTCCTAACAAAGGAACAAACAATGGTAACAATAATAATCTCAGAGAAGTTGTCTGTAAGTGGGTTATTAAAAAGTTTCTCAGAAAAACTTGGAAGATGGTTATTTGAATTGAGAACTTGACAACTAAGCCAGAAACTCAAACACAAAGAAATATTTGCATTCCACTTCTGATGTTTTCTACCTGTGTTTGTACTGATAAAGACAAAGTCTTCAGTGGAAAAAACATGGCTGGTTTGTTGAGCCTGTGTATTTTCTATTTTCAAATGTCCCATCTACAAGACGTTAAATAAATATATGATACCTATCTTCAGTGTAGGTGTAAGTCCAGCATTATACAGCATGAACAAATTTATCTGGCAACACTGTAAGATATTTTGGACAAGACTAAAGCTGACTGAAAGTTGCAAATGTATTTTTAAGGGGAAAAAAAGGAAACTTAAACGTGTCTTCACTTTAAATAGACAAAAATCACACCCTTTTTTTTTTTGCAAATGTTATATAACATTGTAAAATTTTAAAATATATCAAATATTTACAGTTGAAGTATTCATGTGTACATACAAGTGCATCCGTATACATATCCATGAATATATATGTATGCATCTATAGAAATCTATTCTTATTTTCATACTCACATTCAACATGACAATGAGATAAATGTCCCTGAGTATAAATGAGAATGAGGCCTTATGTTTTCCAGTTGCAGAAAGTGGTTCACTACCTTAATGGAACATTTGACATACTGGACAAACTGAAATGCACAAAAGCAGACAGTTAAATTATCCTTTTAGGAAGGAGGAGGCACAAGGATCAGATCTCAGGGAAGTGCTTTGAATCAAAATCCTTAGTCTACTTGGAGAATGTAAGGCTCTGCTGTTCCTGTGATGCTACTTTGCACTTGCACTCAGGGCAGGATTGATGAGAAAACGTCAGAGTCCTTCAAAGTTTCTGGCTTGCTTTTTAGGTTTCTTTCTTTGGCATTCTCCTGCGAACAACGTAACACTGAAAAGACTCTCCCCTGTGACTAAACATATGAAAGCCTCTTTTGGTGGAATGATTGGTTTAAAACCAAATATAAAATCAATTCTATCTAGAAATAACAAGTAAAAAGGGTTGAATTCCAGGGGCTTTAATCTCCATTTCATAATTTTGTCTCTAAATATTTACTGACAAACTTTTGCCACAGACAGTGGCATTTGGGTGAAGATCAATATTGACTTCTGGTCTATAAATCGCTGTATTAAATATGATAATAGATCTAGAGAATCTCAACTCCAAAGTCTTGTGAAATCTTCTCAATTTTCATATTGTGAATATAAATCTGACTGGGTACTTTCAATTTACAGTCAGCCTAAGCCTCTGGTGCACACAATTTATGCTCAGCACAGCCAAAAATGTGAGAGAGAATGAAATCTTTAAGTCATATGTCTGCTTCTTTAACCTTGTGATATCCAAGACTTGTAAATGCCCTCCTGTATAATCCAGGGAAGCCTAGAGTCTCACCTACTTTCAATTACACAAACTTCAGGGAGTGCCTAGAATCTGTGCACTATCAAAAACCCTGACCTGTTTCTTCTATACAATTCTACACCTGAGTGTATAGAAGGGCTGGGAACCACATAAGAAAGGCCATGCATAAAAAAAGATACAGATGAGTAAAACCCTTGAGTGAAGACTAGAAGGTTCAAGGGTTAGAAATGTACATTAAGGTTAAGTAAAATCCCTGCGTCTCACATTTCACTTGATAAACACTAAGATACTACTAAGAATAAAGGTTTATAAAGTGGATTCGATGGCTTATCAGTATAAGGAATCACCAGGACTGAAACTTAGAAGCACATCAGTTAAAATATTACCCTTTCCGTCCTTCAAAACAACCAGACTCATGCAGTCTGTCTCTTAGACGAAATGAAAGATACTAATGGATGAGAATACTCCACATATTGAACTATACTGTTGATCTCCCTGATATAAATGTGATTCCTTAGAACAAGGGAGTATTTATCTAACATAGTACTCATGCGAAGAGAAGAATTCTACAAACAAAAATTTTTGGAAGTTTTGCGTGAACTAGAGATTAAAAGTGAAAAAAATTAGTGAAGCAACATGCAACTTTCATTAAACATTTCTCACCTTGCTGCCTCCATTACCTGTTGCAGTAATCATATGGAAATTGAATGATCTTTTTGCCCCATATTGCCCATTTTGTAAAGTAATACCCAGCGGTCCTTCGTGTAATTTTCATTGTGAATGTGCCCGTCTTCAAAGACTTCTGCTCTGTTCATTCATAGCTGTGATTCTTTCCACTCTAGGCAAGATGAACTGATAGTCTCCAATACATATACTTCAGCATTTTCTCTTTTTTGGGGAGTTTGGATTTGTTGGTGGGTTTTTTGGGTTTTTTGGGGCTCTGTATGTTCATTGTTAGGTCATCATCCCAGAGTGAACCTGACAATGAACCATCCGTTCATTGTTAGCTCTCATATGGCTCATTATTATGTGTTATTTATGTTGCAATAGTGCACAATTTTTAGGACTTTCCTAGTTTCAGCCAGCGTAGAGTTAATTTTCTTCACAGAAGTTAGTGTGAGACTATGTTTTGGATTTTAGATGAGAAAATGTTGATAACGTGCTTGTTGTTTTGAGTTGTTGCTGAGCAGTCAAGGACAGTCCAACTTCTCGTGCTGGGCTGCCAGCGAGCAGGCTGGGGCTGCCCGGGGACCTGGGAGAGGACACAGCCAGAACAGCTGATCCAGGCTGGCCAGAGGGGTATTCCATACCATACTATGTTATGCTCAGTATATAAAGCTGGGAGGAAGAAGAAGGAAGGGGTGGAGGGACGTTCAGAGTGATGGCGTCTGTCTTCCCAAGAAACCATTACACGTGCTGGAGCCCTGCTTCCCTGGAGATGGCTGAACACCTGCCTGCCCATGGGGAGTGGTCAATGGATTCCTCATTTTGCTTTGCTTGTGTGCGCGGCTTTTGCTTTATCTATTAAACTGTCTGTATCTCAAACCATGAGCTTCCTCACTTTTATTCTTCCGATTCTCTCCTCTGTCCCACCGTGGGGGAGTGAGCGAGCGGCTGCCTGGGGCTTGGTTGCCGGCTGGGGGTAAAACCCAGCCAGGGGCTTGGTTGCCGGCTGGGGCTAAACCACAGCAATGACGAGGGTACAGAGCATTTTACTGTTATTGCCACAAATGCCATGATAACAAGCAGATTTTGTTAAAAGTACAGAAAATAAAAGCAAATTTCAAATTTTCTGTTATCAAGGTTTGCATCTATTTAAAAACAGGTGAAGCAAGAAATGGATTTTGTCTGAAAGTTTTGTCAATTGTCTGGAATCTTAATGAGAGCCTGGAATTGAAATTAGGTTAATCTACAATAAAGGTCTCGTCTAAAGTTCAAGGGAATATTTCTATTGCCAGGAGAGGTTGCCTTGAGAAAAAATGCTGATGATCATCTCATACAAATAATTCTAGACAAAGCAGAAAAGACTTGGGAATTGCTATTGCTTTTGCTCCTACAGTCCACCACTACACTTGACCCTCACCTCACCAGAAAAATAGGAAGGTGGAAGATGCATTTTCTTTAACTGAAGAACTTGCTTATTAGGACAAGTTAATGATTATCTTCTGAACTGGAATACATATGCCACAGTGATCTATTTGTGCAGTATTGCTCGCATGACAATGATATCTGAATTTCTCCATGGTATATGAGTAACTTATTCCAACTTCTGGTGTGAAATGAGAAAATTCCCAGTACCACCTTTAATACCTGGAATGCATTCCAGATAAAGTCTGCCTGACTATGTCTATCCATGTATAATAGAAAAATGATGTTATTTTCTCCAAAAGTTTTCATGTGAATCTATCCAAGTTCAATAAATTTCAAGGAGTATGTGGTCACAACCACCAGTAACAATACTAAAAATGATTAAATCATTTAATAGCAACTCTCCCACATGGGTATAAAATCATAGAATCATAGAATAGTTTGGGTTGGAAGGGACTTTTGAAGGCCATCTAGTCCAACCCCCCCCACAATGAGCAGGGACATCTTCAACTAGATCAGGTTGCCCCGTCCAACCTGACCTTGAAAGTTTCCAGGGATGGGCTACCTACCAATTACCTGGACAATCTGTTCCAGTGTTTCACTAGGAATCCAGAAGCAATCATCTGTAGCCTAGGTTCCGGCCACAAAGTTCAAAGTAGCAATTACTTTCCTAGCTTGAATGGTAAATTGTTACAAGCTTTCTGTGAAAAAAATTAAGAACAGTTTATGCTGTTAAATGTAATTGTGATTAATTCAAAGAACAACAGTCTTCCGCCTTGCTAGCAAACAAGTTGGTGTCCAATGAGTAAAATTTTATCATTATATATAAAACACCTTCTAAGTGTGCCATCTAATATAAATATACATCTATTTTTCCAATTTCAAAGTTTCTTTAAAATTCACTTGAGGATTCAGCCATCAAAATTCCCAGGCAAATTTCACATTTCTGCAGTATTGAGCAAGTTTAATTTGAAGTTTTCAGAAATTAAACCCATATAGGGATATCTAATTATTGGCATACCAATATTAGTTGACTCTCCAATGAAAGGGCAGGTTAGACTGCTGAGGGCAGATTTAAAATATGCTCTGGTCATCTGTGCAGATTTCATCTGAACATGCAGTATTAATGCTGCTATTCAATTTAAAAATAAGAATAATTACTATAGCAACTGCAGAAATATACGCGATACATAGTATGTTGCCTGCAGGATACAGAAGGGTTCCTTGCAGAAATTAATTACTCTCAGTTGGATTTGAGTTGATGTACAATACTCTCTTAAATACAATAAGAAAACTCATATATTTTTTCTCAGCAGGTACTGGTTAGTATTTCCAACTGCACTTAAATATTACCTGAGATGGCTCCATTAGACTTGTGACTGACTAATACATTTTATTGATGAGGATTTTGATAGAGCTTTTAGACTTACCCCTAAAGAATGATGGACAAAGATGAATTCATTCCCAAACTAATACAAGAGAGAAGAGAAACCTCCATCACAAAGCTATGGGTTTCCTTATCAGAAAAATATTTTCCTAATCTCTGACTATTAAAGTCTTTCTTATACTCTGAAGCAAGAAGGTTTTCTAACCTTTCCAAAATTCTCTCCTTTCCAGTCTGGATCTCACACCATTGAAATCACAGGAAACCCAGTCAATTCAATTGGTGAAGGGTCAAACAATCCTTACTACTATACATTTGTAAATTCTTGTTATCTGTGTAAATGTTAAATCCTGTTTTCAATCCTGATAAGCTCTTGGCCTCAGCAACACCCTGAGACAATAAATTCACAAAGCTGTGAGAATGTTCCCAAAGTGTGAGAATGTACTTCCTTTTATCAGTCATAAAGTTGTTGCATTTCAATTTTCCTGGACGTCTCGTATTGCAAGCGAAGGTGAAGGAACACGCCTGTTTTAATTCTTCTCTGCACTACATTGATGTGTCCACTTCTACATTTTTAAGTCCTATTTTCCTCTTTCTTATGTAAACAGTTCAACACTTTTCACTCATATGGAGAGAGAATTTTCTACTGAAAGTAATGCTGAATGAGTTCGTTCTTGTTTTAACTGAACGTTAGGTAGCAGGACTGCGACTTCCACATTCTGATCTAATCATATAGCTTCTCTTGATGTTATGTTTAAGATGATTTTAAAATAACTGTTAATTTAACTATTTTGGGAAAGATACTAAATTATTCTGACGTACAGGAAATGTTTTCCATCAGCTAAGCTTTCTATATAAAATATATGTGAGAAAAACTTATGTAGACGGAATGCTTCAGAGCATAGAAGACAAATAAATCAGAAGGAGTTGTGTACAGATTTATACATTTTAGATATTTTAATTGCACTGACACTTTCATTTTTCTGTAATTGCAGTTTAATTGCATATATTTTTCTAAATTTTAAAAAAGTAGTTAAAACAGCATTGTACCAGATGAAATAATTTCAGGCACTTACTGCAGATGTTTTAAACAATTCATGTGTGGAACAATTTCACAGTCCTATTATATAAGGCATTTAAAAATTGCACTTGAGTAATTCTGCCTGCAGTCAGCATAGAACCCGTAATATTGTTTTTTAGTCATCAAAGAGAGCAAAACCTGTGAACTAAAAGACCCAATTCCTTTTGCCTTTTGGGAGGCCTATTGAGGCTCAGAAGTTTTGAAAATTATGTAACCTAAATGCCTCCTCTGGAATTTAGGAACTAACTCAAGGAATTCTGCTTTCAGATATGGCTTTTACTGTTTGTTACTTTCTCGTTCACTGTCACATGATAATTGTCTGAATTTTAAACCCTTGAACACAGGCTTTCTGCCAGGTATCTGTATGTGGCTAATGATTTGGAATCCCTTATGAGAAACATCTTACCACACATTATTTCTCAAAAATATTGTACCTTGAGGACCACTCCCATATGTAACATATGTCATGCTTGGCAGTGGCTAGAATTAATTCGTGGAACATGACATCACATATCATTTTAGAAAATTTCAGCCTTTGAATTCTACATAATTACAATTATCTATTGGGCTGCTATCACTGCAGTAATTAATATTACAATTAATATTATTTTAGTCTCCAGAAGCCATATCGAAGGTGAAGACTCATTTTGTACAAGGCATTAACTCATCCTACAATCATCCTTGAAGGATTTGTTATTGAATTTAAAACTAGAGGTAAATGTGTCCATGATAGGCAGACTAAAAAAAGGTAGAGGAGATGAAAACAGCAAATAGCATCTGTGCCTGAAATTTCTTGCTGTATATCTATGGGTTTCATTGTACCATCAATGTTTAAGATAAACCTCTCAGTTAATTCTTTAGGAGTTCTTAAAAGCAAGAAATTACAGTATAGCTCTTCATGTTTGAGTTTTTCTTTTTTTGCTGGCATGCATTTTGCTTTTCATAGTCCAGGGTGTGTTTATTACTATGTAGGTTATTTCCTCTGGTCCCAGAAATAGGTGAACCATTATTTATACAGATTCAGTATTGGTGAACGAATAAACTGTTTATAGGCCATTGCTAATCAGAAGGAATTATTTGTAATTTTAGATTTTGAGATGTTTATAGAGACAGCTCAGTGTAATGAAGTCCATGAAACTTAATAGCTTCTCACAGCCCAGTGATGTGCACCATTAGTGACTGGCACAAAGGTGGTGCAAAAAAAATAGCAGACGATTACAGTGGATCAGTATGAAAACTAGAAAGTAAACTGAGAAACATCCCTGATTCGATATATACAACAGTGAAATGAATTTGCCATCTTAATCTGTTTCTGCCCATGTAAATCTCTCCCTTGGCTTTAATAATGGAAATAGATGGTAGGCTGCAGAGTAAATGTTCAATGCCTACATTTTTAAATATGACTTATCTATACATTACCCTTTCAAAGCATAAACATAAAAAATTAATGTGCAGTTTACTCTAGCTTAATATATAATAAATAAAACCAGCAATACCTTTTAGAACTTTTATAGCACTTTTAATCTGGAAATCTCAAAGCAGCTTACACAAGGGAGATAGTAGAGTAGCTCTGGCATCAAAAAGCCTTTCAAACACATATTATCTACTTGATGACTGTAAAGAACACAAAGTCTGAGCAATGAGTTCATCCTATAGCTGAAGTTACAGCTAAATCTTGCATTAGTGCTATGTTTATCTTGGCAACAGTCTAAAAGAAGGAGAATTGCAGCACTGAAGTTATGAAGATATGCGAATCTGAAGGCCTAAAGGTTAGCATCCAGCCTTCCACCAAAAAGCAGGAGCTGAATTCGAGGCTGGTAAAACATGCGACACAATGATTTGAATATGGCTCAAACCGGTATCTCCACACCTTCACTGGGGGATGACGAATGGCGCTACGACTTAAATCCTACCAGTTCTGACCGTACCTTGTGAAAGAATCAGGCAAAGAATAAATCAACAAAATTACTATTTTTCCAGATAACCTGTTTTTATGTGGACAGTCAAAGGAAGAAGAAAGAAAGTTCAAAAAAATTCAGCAGAAGCTTTTGCAATGGAAAGTCTTAAGAAAAACCCACGTTTTTAGCAAAAATATATGATTCCAATCAACCTTTATTTGGGGATGCAATGTTGTTAAAAAGTGCAATCCTCCCCTCCACAGTTCTCCTTTTTCTCCAATTTTTCTTTCTTAATGTCTTTTTTTAGCCTTTTGTACTAGAAAAATTGGACAATATGAGGTTAAAGGGAAAAAGTAGGAGGAAAAGAAAGGAAACTCAAAATATTTTGTACTGATTTTTTTTCTTTGTTTTGATGAAAAATATAATGTGAAATTAAAGTTTCTCACTGCTCTAAGTAAAAGTTTTCAGGTATAAATACATACAGGCCACATGCAGTACTAGTATATTGTCGTGGATGCTAGTGGAGACAATCATTTGATATTTCTGTAACAAATACTTTCTGGATGATTGCATTCTCAGTGTTTCTGGCTCATGTCACTTAATGCTCCATCTGATGTTTACTTAATTGTCTGATAATAGAAAACAGTCAGGAAAGATCACCTGCAATTTCACTCTTGTTTCTCTTAAAATGAAAAAAAAAGGAAAAAGTTACACTCTAGCAACTTATGGCACAATTTTTTATAATTTTCAGTTGATCTCTCTTTTGAAATATTGCTAGACAGACTGCAGGTTATATATAAATGCTTCTTTAATCTCCTACATTTAACTGGGGACACCAACAAGATCTTTCATGTTTAGAGGCCAGCAATGAGTAAAAAGCAATGTTTTATGTCTGACAAATACTCTTTTCTTCTTTTTGTTTTTTCTTTTTTTATCTTTTTTTTTCTCTTTTTCTGCCCAGTGGATGGAAGACCAAGCAGTCTCTTTGTTATCTTAACTCTGCCAACTTCTGTTTCAGAGATTTAAAAAACTGAGATTAATATGAAAAGGATAGCCTTCATTGTTATTGTAGAGTGACTAGCCTGAATCTTTGCTGCTTTTTCTGGTGAAAGCTGGCAGATGTGCTAGCCTGTATACGCACCAAACACATTCCACTTAATATGAGAGTAAGAAATATATTTTGTTGCTAAGGTAAAGTGAAATTAATTCCTATTTCAGAAGGCTACCTGCTTATACAATGAAATACAGTTTATGAAAATCCAGCGCTTTAAAGGCAAGGCTCAGTACACCAAAGATTTTGAAAGAGCCAATGCAATGATAAAGAAAGCTTTTCCTGTGCTCATCACCTATAGGCAACTCTGTACTTTAACCTCTTTTTTTGTTCTTCAGTTAAAAATGAAATAAGAAGTGGCCTTCTGAGGTGAAAAAAAAAATGCATTTAAGTTTTATTCCATCTGCTAAATTAAGATGTTTACCAAATATTTTAGGGTTAGATTGTCTTGTATCCTTCAGACTTGTTCGAAGGAATAAGAGAAATTTAGGAACTACTTTTCATTTTGATCTTGGCATTGGATCTCAATGTTTTATAGCACTAACAAGTGACGTTTATAACACTAAACGAGTGAAGGAGATGGTGTATACAAAAATTAAATGGATAGTCCTTACTTGCAGCAGATGGAACATTGCCTCTTACAGAAGTACTGGGGAAAAAAAACCATGTAAGATGTACTGTACAGTCGCCTCTTTATTGTGACCTTTTTTCACTTGTGCAACAATTCTCAGCATTTTGCTCTTACTTGAGAGCTATTTTAAATGATTGCAAACGTGAATGACATATTTAAAGTGAGTGACTGTTTAAGTAGGTAATTAGCAATGACTATTTTCCTTCAAGCTCTCAGATATCACTGTGCAGTCATTTGGGCTGCACTGGACTGCTCTTCTAGCCTGCAAACACAAGCTAAGGAATTAATTTTTTAGAATAATTTTTTAAAACAAGCTAAAGGAACACCAGAAAACTATCTGCAATCTCCTCCTTTGGTATGAACTTTTGTTGAACAAGCAAGATGGCCACATTCTGCTGGAACAGAATTTAACTCTTGAAGCCGAGTGTTGTTGATTAAGCAATTGTTCCTGCTAAAGCGAAAGGCCTTAGTGGTTATATGGGCTATTCAGAAATTGACCATTTTTTACCTAGTAATCATCAACCCCGACTGATGGGTTGTATTTTCATCTTAACTATTTTTAGTAAGCTTCTTTGTATCTTTCTATTTAGAATGATTACGTCTTTAAAGCAGGTTAATTTAAAAGGTCACCTTATCAAACATTTTGCTATTGACTAAAATCTGTAGTCAGCCAATTTATGTGGCTGCCTACCTGCTTTCCTGTGATTGCCCATTAGCTTTTGTCTGAAACTTTTGATTGCATTTAGAAAAGTGGCAATCATAGATACACAGTCCTGAATATTTTTGTTTCTAACTTGGATCTCATTCACTTCAGGCCATAGGAAGTTGGTGGGGTTTGATTTAATGTCAAATGTAATGGGTAAGATTCTAGACTGACTAAAGAAAAAAAAATGTGGATGAAATTCAATAAGGCCAAGTGTTCACTCACATTTTCAATTTCTAGTAAGAAAACAAACAAAGCACCACTCTAGCTAGTTCATCTAGCATCAATGAAGTCAACTAGAAAAACTTCCACTGACTTCAAAAAAGTAATGGATTAGTTCCAAAAGGATTTCTTTTAACTGTCTGAAGATTCCCCAACCTTTCAATCCACTTCAGGTGGAATGTAGGCCAAATCCAAATGACTCAAGAAAAAAGTTGCTATTGGTGTAAAGGCAATGAACCACGTCTTTCTCTTTCTTGTTTTGTGCCAGGATGGAGCTCACTGGATGAGTGGGAAAATGAGTGATTTCATGTTACCATGCCCACTTTGCAAGCTTTCCCTTACACTGAAGTAAATAATGTGCACTAGATTATCAGAAGTGAAAAATGTCTTGCATTTCACACTTAAAATGAAAAGTAATTGGGCAACTTAATAGCCTCTTCAGTTGTTGTTTCTAAGGTTGGAAACCAGACCTGTGAATAGTGAGATAAAGATGAAGTATGGCTATTACATTACTGGTGTGCAAAGATCATCACCTTGCATATTACAGTTGTTTGTAATAATCTAGGACAATAATATGAGACAAGAAAAACATTTTGTGAGTGTATTGCAAATGAAAGAGTTGCTAATGATGGATGAACAACAAAGAAGCATTAGTTTATACTTGTTTAAAACATTTGATAGATTCAAAGTTCTTCGAGGAAAGAGCCCGCTGTCTGGCCTCCTGCGTATCACAGTATGCAGGACCGTCTTGTACTTCGCCTCAGCCTGCCTACAGAAATTTACTAATGCTAAGTTTCAAAAGCATATCTGTGGACAAAATGTGAGATACAGCTAGATGTATTTCACCCATAACTAAGGCAAGCATAGAAAGAAAACTGTCTGAGAAAGCACTGCAACGCTGCATAGCAAATTAGCATGAGGTGTGAAGCATAAAACTTTATCAGCAATCTAAACATGCAAATTTAATCACCTGAGTTGGATTTTTTGTGTGTTTGTTAACAGAACTGAAATCTGATTTCTTTGAATGGCTTCTTTGAGAATCTTTCAAAACTCTCAAAGAAGTTCATGAGGGAGCAGCTTTGGGCAACACAGTTCAGCATGTTCAGTGACAGAAGTTGGCACAGATGATGTGCCAGAAATATTCCCTCTCATATACACTACCTGCATTCTTCCACAAGCATAGACAATTTAGCACCCTGAATGAAATTACAACGTTTAAATGTATTTTTACACTAGCAAATCAAGAATAAAATCTACAGTATGAAAATCAATTACAATATTAAATTTCCTTATTTCCTTTCAGTTTCACATTGTTAAGAAGATGAGCTTTATTATTATTATTATTATTATTATTATATACAGCAAGCTAAGTGTTGGGAATAAACCCCAGCACAATCTCCTTGGACAGATCTTTCTTGAGTACTGAAGAGTTCTGGTGCAAATTTTCTATAGATTTTATGGTAGTGCCAAAATTTGGAAAGCTGTCAGTATCACTAGGTCTTACAGTCAGCTAAAGAAAGACTGAAATCTGCAGTGGAATAGGAAAAACCCAACCCTCCCCCCACTTCTGATTTCAATAGAAATCCCACAGTTTTATCAGTATCGATTTGTATTAGTGTCTTGCCCATCTTACTAAAAAGAGCACATACAAAGTAAATTAACATGACTGAAAATTTATTCTAATTACTCACTGTACTGCAACACAAAACTAATTGTCAAAATATTTTTAGGCACTTTCATAAGGGAAGATTTTTATTTTAGAATGGTTTGTGTCATTTATCAATTCCTAATACCACTGCTATTATCAAACTGTTAATTGCCTCTAGAGAAAAAACAAATAATCCCTAATTAGTTAATCAAACATTAGCTGTTGACCACAATTTCCTGTTCTGATGTTAAAAAAAAAAAAGAGGTGAATTCATTTAGCAAAATTATTAACTAAAAATGTTTTAGAAAGAGTTCTCACATCTCAAAACAGCACTGTACAAATGGATTTGAAAAATCCAAATTTTCTAATGGATTGTTAATTATAATAAACAAGGAATACCACTAGTTCCTTCAGGAGGGATATTAATACTATGAAGTTTACAGGATGAATCTAAAAACACTTTTCTCATTTGCTCCCTTCATGGCACAGTTTGTAATTATAAGTAAAGGTTATAAAATTTTAACTGCTGTTAGTGATTGCTGACAAGAAACACTTTCCAGCAGTTTAAAAAATTCAGAGGGCAAAGAAAGAGTCCAAGGAAAAGAGGTATATTATAGCATTTTGTCACAGAAATCGGACAGAGAGAGAAACTATGCCTGGACAGATCAGTAATTGAAGACAAACTGATAGAGAGGTAATTGCGAAAAAAATTAGAGATTGCCTGACAAATTCCTTTATCCCTTGTATTATCTATTTACACAAACAAACAAACCCCAAACCCTGAAAGACTAAAATCACTTACTCTGAACACTTATAGAATAAAATCTTTTCATGATTTCTTTTTTCTTCAAAGAAAAGTGATGAAACACTTATTTCATTTAATGTGTTGTCTCAAACTCATACAAATTAGCCAAAAAATTATTTCACTAACATTTGTACTAAAAAAAGAGCTCCAAATGACCTCAAATAATGATCACAAAAAGTATGGTAGAATTCCACTGTATCTCATTTTAGATGCTGCTTGCACCTAGCAGTGGTGATCTCATCAATCATAGATGATTTTTTGTTGATGACACTGTCTTGTTCATAAATGAAAATTTGATATGACCTGAGAATAACTCTGTGAAAAAAACCCTAGGTCACCTGATGCTCCAGCCTGTTCTCAGTTTGAAAAATGGACACCTATTGAATAAATTTTGACTTTAATTTAACGGTCCTCTCTCCTTCCAGTTGCGGGCAGCGACATGGGAAGAAATACAGGCCCAGTCTATTAATACATGGCACCGGGACTGGTGTCACCACCACAGTTTCAGGTTTTTTGATAATGGGACAGCCTACATGGCATGTGGCTTCCTGGCATGAGATGGAATTAATATTTCTCAAAGGGGGAACAGGGTCTTTGTTCGCAAGTTAATGCGGCTTATTGACAGGGTTTCAAACTAGACTCAAAGAGGGAGGGGAATAATAACAGGCTTACCCACGACAAGCTGTGGGATGACACATCAAGGTTAGGGGGACTGTTGCAGCATGGGCAACAAACAGGCGGAGGTGGAAGCCACCATGCTGCTAGAAAGCTACAACCTTGTTGCCATTACTACAACTTGGTGGGATGAATCCCATGACTGGAGTGTGCCTATCAATGGCTACAGGTTGTTCAGAAGGGACAGGCAAGAAAGGAAGGGCAGAGGCGTTGCCCTCTACATCAAGAAATGGGTAGAATGTGAAGAGCTGTCTCTGAAGAATAGCCATGAGCAGGTTGAAAGTTTATGGGTAAGAATCAGGGACTGAGGCAAAAAAGGGAATCATAGAATCTTTGGGTTGGAAGGGAGCTTTAAAGGTTGTCTAGTCCAACCCACCTGCAACGAGCAGGGACATCTTCAACTAGATCAGGTTGCTCAGACCCCATACAACCTGACCTTGAATGTTTCCAGGAATGGGGCATCTATCACCTCTCTGGGCAACCTGGGACAGGATTTCATCACACTCATTGTGAAAAATTTCTCCCTTAAATCTAGTCTAAATCTACCCTCTTTTAGTTTAAAACCATTACCCCTTGTCCTATCCCAACTGGCCCTGCCAAAAACTCTGTCACCACCTTTCTTATAAGCCTCCTTTAAGTACTGAAAGGCTGCAATAAGGTCTCCCCAGCGCCTTCTCTTCTCCAGGCTGAACAACCCCAACTGTCTCAGCCTGTCCTCATAGGAGAGGTATTCCATCCCTCTCATCATTTTTGTGGCCCTCCTCTGGACCCGCTCCATGTCTTTCCTGTGCAAAGGACTCCTGAGATGGATGGAGGACTCCAGGTAGGGTCTCACCAGAGTGGAGTAGAGGGGCAGAACCACCTGCTGGCCACGTTACTTTGGATGCAGTCCAGAAGACAGTTGGCCTCCTAGGCTACGAGTACACTTTGCCTAGATATAAGGAAGAAATTTTTCACCATGAGGGTGGTGAAACACTGGCACAGGTTGCCCAGAGAGGTGGTAGATGTGCCATCCCTGGAAACATTCAAGGTCAGGTTGGATGGGGCTCGGAGCAACCTGATCTACTTTAAGGTGTCCATCCTGCTCATTGCAGGGAGGTTGGACTAGACAACCTTTAAAGCTCCCTTTGAACGCAAAGATTCTCTGATTCTATGATTGTCAGAACCTTAGAAAGAAAACACTTTATGAGCTGTTGCTTGATCATGAATTTATGTCACAAACAGCAGGCCATGACACAGTCATTATTCTGGAAACATTGCAGGTGGAGTAGTTTCAGTTATAGTTACTAATATATATATAAAAATATATATGCACACATGCATTTCCATACTAATTCATAGTGTTAATAAATTTTATTGCAATATAGTGACAGTTGGCTAGAATGAAAGTATTCAGACCTGTTAACATTTGGGTACTGTTTTTAACCTTCCTGGCATTTGAGAGAAATATGGATAAGAAAACTTCTCTCTGCTTCCTCCTCATGTCTGCAACACACATCAGCTGACCAAGGATCGAGCTCTCAGTTGGGATGGGTCGTATAGATCTCAGTTTAGGCCATCCATCCCTATTACACAAATTCATGTGATGGTGATACCAAACATTTGAGGGTGTTTCATCTTCTTACCAGAAAGTCTATCAAGGACTTGAGAAAAGTTCATCAAAATGAACAATTGAACCTCCACTCATACTGTGTTAGTCTTTCATATTTAACATCATGGGGGTACGATTACAGGAAGAAATTTTAAAATAACTACCTGCATAGATACCTACACATGATTTAAAATGTACTGCTCAAATATCCCTCCGTTAGAAAAGTGTATCATAATGGAAAAATAGCACAAGTTTCATACATCCATGGAGTGAAACTTTCACAAAGCTTAATTATATATTTGAGTTGTTGTTACTACCACCTTAACAAGCTCAGGTACCAAAAGTAGCAGCATTTAGAGTTTTGTCATAGTGATGTTCCCTACACTCATGCTCCCCTCTTGGCTGGTCTTCACACCTAGATCACATTAGCTCTTCTCTCCATTGAAGTCAGCTATTGATATGTGATAACATGCAATGATGCATGAGCAGAAGATTTCGTATCAATTTTGCTTATAACCTTGCTCTGCCTGGTTGGTAGTCTTCCGTGTTGGGTTAAGTTTGAATCTATTTCTGCTTCTGATGAGCATGATTGTTTACTGCATTATATTAAATTCACTGTGTCTGGCTGGGTAACAAATGGACAAGCTATAAGCTGGCACCACAGGGGATGGCAGTTGTCAACACTGTGATAAGCTAGTGCTTTATCATCAGAAACCAAAGAGTACTTAAATGATACTGGCTATAGTTATGGTCATAATTTATTGACCTCAAGTGACTACTTGCTGTATGGTGCCCTGCCTTTTCTTTTCTCAATTTCTATTTTGCTGTAGTTGGCATTATAAAATATCAGTTCTCTTGTACAAAATCTTTATCTCTGTAATATGATAGAAGGCAAAAAAGGATATGCAGCAGAGAGCTGGAGAGGCTAATAATATATAGTTTTATGTAAGGTCTTTATGGAAAAAAGTACTGACCTCTTCAGTCAAAATTGAGTGAACATGCCCATCTTTCCTGATATCTCCTCCCTCTTAATTTTTTAAAAGGTTTTAGGTAAATAGGCTATTTTATTTCATTTGCATTTTAATTCTACATTTAGAAAGATAATGACATGATATTCGTAAGCACTCCTAAATGAGTCAAGAAATCATAATTTTGAAAAAGATGAAACTCTCTTATTTTCATTTTTTTCCCACCTTTTCTTTACTCTGTGAAAAAACAGCAATATTTATAGTTTTATAATTTTATTTCTCCAAAAATACATTTTCTCAAAAATTAACTGTTCTTGGGCTCAAGTCAATGCCTAGAGATTAAATAAGCAAAGAGATCCACAGAGTTAGGCATTATGAATATGAAATGACCTACACAGTTCTGCCACCAAGAAGATTAACATCTAAGAGTAAAGGTGGGATAATGATTGTCACAAATATGGTCTGTTTCTGCTGAACTCCCTTTGGTTGCTTTGTTTCGGTCTGTTCTTGACAACATAGACAAACACCAAAATTTTGTATCCATAACACTACCCCAATATAAAATTTACCAGCCAGTGAGCTCAAGAGACATCATGGTACTTCACCTTTCATCATTGCCTTCACAGATGTTCAAGAGAAGCAAGAAAGACAATATAATGAAAAGGAAGTTATGAAACATAAACCTCTCTCATCTCAGAATCACAGAATCATTAAGGTTGGAAAAGATTTAAATTAATATATCATGCAGCTTGGAATTAAGTGTAGAAACAGTGCTTTTTAAAGCCCGGTAGACAAGGTCTGGATAGCTTGTTCAGGCTAGTTAATGAGTTAGTTCTTATCAATTCTTTATTCTTAAGTCATTTTACCATATCAGTTATAAAGCAGACTGTTGCTATGTATCTTTACATGTATCCCATGGATCCCCACAGTATTTTGGTGAATTCATTCCCTCTGAGCAGATCCCCAGAGTTCTATGTGTCATAGCTGAGCTGAGACCCATATCACACAGCTCATGGCATATGAGGGCCTGAATGGGGACCTGTCAGCTCCAGGGTCTCTGTCTGCAGGTAGCCAGTGGGAAAAACAGTGCTCAATTCACCCACATATCTATGTCTAGTCTATCACTTTCCTTGGTACTCCACTAAGGTTATCATGTCCTGAGAATAAAATAATTCGGTTACTACCACTTTTATTAGTTTCTCACATCTATTTATATTTTGGTATTGCATTTTTCAGCACAAGAAATTACCTCTTTTCGCCCTCTTTTTCCTTCTACTGTCTCTGTCAGCAGTTGTCAAACAGTGGTCTGTGGTCTAATAAAGGAAAGACAAAAATGCCATGGGCTTGATTTATTTTCCGAATAATGGTGTTTAATTGTTTTGTCCCCAAAATTCAGGAATCACTGATCTACCCCATTTCAGTATTTCTTTTTAAATTTTCCTATACTCTTCTTTCTCTTTCCAGATATTCCTGATTTCTAAGTTGTTCTCATCCAGTTGCTTTTATTCCCACACTCACATACAGCTTCGGCTACTGCAGTTGTCATTTAACTTCAGAACAGAAGTGACCATAGCTTACTTGGTCCCACAGCTGCATACTAATATGTTGTCTTTATCAGGGTTTGCTTATCACATTTTTTTTCTCATGATAGTCTTTCCTGGAATCAGAGTTTTCAGGTTCCCAGTTTCCTGGTGAGGGTAATCAAGAGCTTTTGCAGAGTGACACACCACCATATCTTCTAGGCTGTCTAGATATACAAGATACATATATCCTATATATGTCTCTGAAAATAGATTTGGTAGCTATTTTCAGTTACCAGAAATTTGGAAAGGGATTCTTGTAGGTAAAGGAAAATAGTACTTGAATATGCCCAGAGGCTGCAAGATCAAGCCCTTAGTTTTAGCATTCTATTTTGCATATTTAGAAAAAATTGCATAGTTGAAGAATCTTTACCATTTTCCAAGCTTTCTATGGAAATGCCATGTTTAAAACTTTGCATGAAATTCTAGCCTTACCATAGTCAACAGGAGTATTCCATAGTGATGGCAGGGAATGATTCTAGCCATACCTACAGATTAAGGCTTTCTGTCAGGTAATTTATATTCTTTTTCTCAGCTCTCTGGCAGAATTCTACAACAAACACAGAAAGCTTGAGAAAATTCTGTCAGAAGAATGGTAGTGGACTAAGAATCTAGAAATGGTCCCTAGCTGTGTCATAGATTTAATGCATGACGTTCAAAAGGGCATTTTTTTAGGCTTTTTTTTTCCTCAAATATGAAGTGTGGATTGATTATAATATTTCATGTTAATGTAACACCACTGTTCCTTTTCAATTCCCTGGAACAGAACCTATTTATTGTTATATGCATTTAGTTGGGTGGTGGTCTAACACCAAGAAATAGTGAAATCCCACAGACTTTCAAGAATTGAAAGAAAGTTTGTATTTTCTAATTTAGATAATTCTATAGAATTATTGCTGAGCAAAAATCTGTTTTCCTGTCACCCACAATGTTCCAAGATGAAAAGAAATAATAATTCTACAACTAAAACCATTACAAATATTTCATAAAATATTACAGGGAATGCTAAACAACCAATTACTGCAAAAGTGTTAACATCTATTCAAAGCCCCACTTTGCCACTTTCCCCCAAGCAAGGACAGCGTTCTAAGTGCTTAAAAACTGACTATTTGAGCGTCTTTTTGCCACATTATTGTGCCTGTTCCACTTCAAATGAACAAATCGGATTAAGGATTTAAACCCGAATTTCTGAAGATCCAAACTGACTGAAACTGCTATTGTGCTTTCTCAGCCGAACGTCCGTACTTTGACCAATTGATTCCTTATTTGCATCAGTATGTTTCTTTAAAAAGCTTTGTCTTAGATGAATATACATTCTCTAGGGAAAAGAATATGTCTGATTCTATAAAGAAAGTGTTAGGAGAGAATCTGTTAACTAATTGCATTTGACTGGGATACCATTAAGGAGATTCATCATTCAACATGATATAAATTTGCATGCAGAAAGACAATAAGCTGCTTCTGCAGAGACTGAGCTTCATGACTGTAAACATCAGCTATAAAAAGTTCACACAGTGTTCTTATGACAGTATTTTAATTTAGATAACTGATATGGACCTGAAAAATCATGGATCTCTCTAGAAGAAAAAAAAGTTGGAACAGACGATGTTCTTAAGCCTTCCTTACCCAGTTGGTTGCCTGACAGCGTGCCTACTAAAACTTCCCTTTAAAGTCTCACAGTTTTTAAAGTGTAGACTACCATTATCTGCTAAACTCCATCTAGAAAGTTATATGAGAATATAATATATCAAGAAATGGCAAGAAGAGTGCAGTACAGTGGACTGCAATTAAGGTGACATAAGGTCTAATCCAAGTTAGTTCTGCAAGGTGGCTTGGGTAGATCATTTCTTCACTGTATTCTCATCCACAAACTGGGCTTTGGTGTTTAGTAATTAAAAGGGCTATATAAAATCTGTCGGGCTGTAACAAAGGTAACAATTACCTGATACTTACTAATAGAACTTTTTCTAATTATGTGTTTAAATTAAATGTTGATATTAACTCTCTTACTCTGAAGTCTAAACTAGACAGAAAAAGAGGACACAGTATTTCACTTTATACGTATACAGTCCATACATAGACTTTTTTTTTTTTACAGTATGCCTGTGGCTCAACTATAAATACCTTATTAAGGTGATAAGTCTACGTAATCTTTCTTAAAATATTATATTTAACACTTACACATCCAGCTAATAAAAATTCATTCACTTGAAAGCCAAAGCACTCCAGATTTCTCCGAATAAATTCTTCATCTTTCAGTGACCTTAAATAGGCAAACATTCCTAATATGTTCAGGGTGGAACCAGGCTTACTACAGACAAAGACAGAAAAAAGGAAAAGCATTCCTGGCTCACCAGCTATTTTCTGTCTACTAAGCTAGCTCAGATACGTTTTAAATTTTACATATACAATTTCTAGTGAGAATAGTTTTTGATTTACTGCACATTTTCAGCATCTCTCCAACGTCTCCAGATTTCTTTGGAATCCAGGAGGCTGAGAAGGAAAATAACAGCAAGAAAATTCACGCCAGCCTTTTCTTGTGGCAGTCCTAGAGCTCAAGCATAGGATACTCTGGCGTGTTCTGCTTGAAGGCTGGTGATTGCATGTCCAAGATGAAAAGCCCCTCTGCATTACGAACCTTTTAGTTACAAATGAACGTTTCTTGATGCATATTAAACTTGACACATTAACTCCTGGATGAATTGCTTACAAAGGTTGCTGCTTAAGACTATTAAGACATATACAGTGAAATCCTAGGCGCTAAGTAGAGTTAACATTATTCCAAAGTGTATTTGTTTTTAAAGTGTCTGGTTTAGCTTAAGTTTCTCCCTTTAATCATGCATACTGCCCCAGGCTGCCAAAAAGACAGCCATCAGCATCGCTTAGTGAAGGCAGCTTAGTGCTGTCAGCCACCTTATCTCCCCTGCTGCACGGGCGATAGCTTTTATCTGCGAGTATAAACACTAAAATGGAACCATAATCCTACCTTAGGCCTACAGAAGATTTCCAGCTTTTTCTCAGATATGAAGAAACTCCTCCCATTACAGAGAGGCGTATGTGTCTGTTTGTGTGCTTATTTGTGTGTGTGTGTGCTTGGACAGTAAAAATCACGATGAGCAGAAATTTATCTGGAAAAATAAATTCTCCCTTAGGAACTTTTTGGAAATAGCTAGCTAAGCCAGGGTCCCAGTTTTGTATAACAATCCCAGTCTAATATATAATGCAATTTAAAAAATCTAAGCATGTTAATAACTTGGCACCACAGCATAATGTACTTTAAAACTTTTTTCTCTTTAATGCACCATTCAATTTTTATTTCAGGGCTTTTCATGTACAGCACCTCAGAGCATCATTTTAAACATGGAAATAAAAGAGAGCAAAGGTGCTAGCATATGAAATCCTAAAAGTAAGTTTGTTTCGTCATTATTTATTAAACAGAAATAAAACATTTTTAATAAATGGGGGAAGATAATTTCACCATTTCTGCATGGGAACAGAAGTTCTTTCCTTCTAGGTCATCAGTGGAATACAATCACATTTTCCAAAGCATGTTAAGTATGCAAATCTAGAGAATATTCTTTTTCCTAAAATCAGGAAAACCACACAGGATACTTCAGAGTTGTGTTGTCTCATCAGTCCTTTAACAGTTCCCGATGTCCTCTAGTCCCCGGCTCTGCCTGTAGTCACATCATTATTAAATACTTCGTGCTACAGAAACTACCATTTCGAACAACCTCCCTACATCTTTTTACTGCCACAATACTTCTCTTTTCCAACCTTAAATTATCAGTTTCTTACTTTTAGTTGCTTTCCTCTCCTGTTAATATTGTATGCAACTTAACTTTGGGAATACAAGGAACGCTGTTTGTTGAGCTGGGGTTTGCAGAAAAGAAGATGGGATGGTGTTGGGCTGTCTCTCTCTCACTGTTACCCTGTTTCCTCAAAACGGAGTGTGGAACAGACCAGGGAATAGGAAGTCTGAAGATTTCATCCATCAAGACACAAAACTCTCATTCTCCCAGTTGATCACTGACTTCCATTAAAGCCTTTGAAAGATTCCTATTTCATTCATATATTCTGAATTAAACCCAAAATTGGATGCAAATGATGAAAAAGGTGGTTATATATTTAACAAAAAGAGCGTAAGTAGTTGTCTTAATGTCAAGCCAAATGCTTGAAGCAGAGTTCCTTCCTAAACATTTATAAGAGTCCTTAAAATATTTCTGTTAGGTTATCAAGGTCATACAAAGGGTTTTTGATTCCCAATTATCATTAGAAATTAATTGAAATGGGGTATTGAAATCCCTTATGTACAGTTCTGTATATGCAATTCACGTAATTTGGATAAGCAGAAATTAATAGGAAATGGCTGCCCCCAATGCACTGAAAGCCTTGGCTTTCAGTTGTATTGAAAATAAAGTTACTATATTTTCAAAGATTTTAACAATTCTAATGTTATTCCCTAGCTTTAAAATGACAATGAATAGCTGAGCAACAAATAATAGATATTTAAACAGTCACATTTTAAAGTGTCATATGTATACTTATATAGCAGAGATAGTTACAAGAGGGATGACCTCTGCTAATTTAACAAGACAGAAGCACATAACTAATAAAAAAGCACACAGAAAAGCATTATTATTTTTCATAGAATATCTTTGCTTTTTATTACTTCTCACTCAATACCTTCTAAGGAGCTCTGATTGTTGCCGTTTTTAAGCTTCTGTAGAAGCAATTGACATTCTTACCCTGGGATTTGATCCAGAAATGTGCCCTCAAATCAAGCCAAGTCTCATCAGACTGGGATTGTTACTGTCCTCCCTCAACAAAATCAATAGTTTATACCAACTACATTAGATCAGGCTAGATATATGAACTGTTCCTGTTAACTGCATAAAAGCAAACACATTAAAATAAATTAATAAAAAACCACAACTGACCACTTCCATTTGGATTACGGTCTCTTGATTAAAAAAAAAAACCTCATTTTATTTTCACTGAATATATATATGAAAACATACACAGAATTATGGAATTATTCTAACCCCTATTAAAATCAGGAAAAAAAAAAAAATCCCTTTCTCTTTCTGCAGACCTTAGATCAGGCTCCTTACAAGCAGTTCCAGTGAAAACAATGGAATTACTTGTGATAGAATTTGGCCAGAAATTTTAATAATTATTCTGATACCATCTGAAGCAAAACCAATATGGTGGAAATTAAAAAGAGAAAGGTGCTATTTTTAATCAAAGTCGGGGGGGTTTTGTGTAAATTTTTACCTTGTATAAAGGCGAATAAAATGGAACAAATTGTTAAAATAGTTCCCAACTTCCTAGTGATACTGAATGAGGGGGAAATTTTACACTGAAGAGATAATTGGCACATTTAGTTAATCTTTTATTAATATAGCACAATTGTAACATGCATCTTGTCTCAGATAAGTCAGCATGGAAGTTTTAATGTCATTATGCTATGACTCCACTTCTTAATAATTCTCTGTAGGTTCAGTTTTTTCATAACAAAAATAAGATTTTTCATTCTTCTGTGTGCTGTATACTTCACAGTTCTAATCAGTGAAGAGCAGGTTCCTTTCAGTACTAAATCTTTATGCAACACACTCCTGTTGCGGGAACTATGCAGAACTTTCACTAATATATTTTAATGTAAAGAAAAATAATAATAATTACAGTTTATGCTTTTGATATATAACATTTGATACAAACTCATGTTTTATAGAATATATAAAACAATACATTCTCAATCACAGAAAGTTACTAGATTACCAAGAGGTTTGTGGTATCTCACAAAGCTATACAGAAAGGTAATCAATCATAACTCTCTGGTACATTAATATGAAAAATTCGACTCCTAATTTTGCAATCAGTATTTCAGAATAACAGATTTCTCCAAGACTGCAGCAGTGCATGTTATAAATTAATGATGGACACCTACTCGATAAACCGTCACAGGACATAAAGAATAGGCAAGGATTCCTTTTTTATGGAAGGACAAAGAGAAAAATTCCTCTCTCACACAAGTTTAAAGAGCAAAAGAGTATGCAATGTTCTCAAGTGTCCATTCCAATTGTTTAAGAGGTTTGCAAACAACCAGAAGTGAAATAGTGTTTACAGAATCTATTCCATATTTTAAATGTAGCCACCTAAAACAGGATTTGGAGAATCTGTTTAGTGCTACATGAATACTCACACTGGAAAGATATGATTAATAACACCAATAGCATTGCACTTCTGCACTGATTTCTAGCATCTCGGTTGTAGTACTCTCATTAATTGGGAATCCAGTTCTCCAAATCTCTGAGCATCCAGAAAGAATACATCATCTAGGAACCTGAAAACATAGTGTGGCATATAGTTGGTCTTAATAATTAGGTATTATGTTGTCATCCCACTTGGCAGGGCCCAGAGTAGGTAATTTTGGTGACCCTCTGGGTGATAAGTAAGAGCAGCGACAACTACTCTTTTGAGGCAATTATTTATGTTTTATTAACAGGTAGGTAATGGAGAATGCAGCAACTGGCCAAAGGGTCTTAAACTTTAACAAGAAAGAGAAGAGAGAAAGGGAAGAGCAAGGAGAGCGAGAGAAGGAGAGAGAGACCGGGGCGGGGAAGAGAGAGAAGATATCACCACCCCAGGATCCAGCGTAGTTGTAGTCATCTTAGCACCGGAGTGGTGGAGCGTGTGTGTGCTACCACCTGAGGCAAACCTGTGGCTTTATATAGTCTGTTTCTGTCAGGTAACACCCATTAGTTCATCCGCAGTCTAACCTTCTGGAACCTTTGTTCAATGGGAAGGGGGGCATAGAGGGTCTCTGGTGGTCACGCAGAGAGTTAACTCCCATGCAGGAGTTAACTGATGATTGACCTTTTGACACACCAGTTGCTTTTGAGGGGGTTGTGCGAACCACACCAACCCACCTACGCAGGACCTGTGCTATCTCCATCCCTCAGATAGCTGGTTTAGCAACACCTGTGCACGTCTATGTGGTCACATATGTCTCAAGAACAATGAGACATGACCAATCCTTCATCTGAGAGATTAGCTCATCACATATGTGTATGAAATTTTGTTTTTAGAATCACACAATGCTTAAGGTTGGAAGAGACCCCCTGATGTCATCTAGTCTGAATGTCTGCTCAAAGCATGTTGCACAAATGTTGACTAGAGGGGAAGGGTGAGCTCCCCATGGCCTGCTCACTACACTCTTGTTAATGGAGCCCAGGATACTGTTAGCCTTCTTTCCTGCAAGGCACATTGCTGACTCCTCTTCAACTTGCTGTTCACCACTCCCCTCCAGTTCTCTTCTGCAAAGCTGGTTTTTAATCACTTGTTGTGGTTTAACTCCATCCGACAACCAAGCACCACGCATCTGTTTGCTCACTCCCCCATGGTGAGACGGCAGAGAGAATCAGAGGAGTAAAAGTGAGAAAACTCATGGGTTGAGCTAAAGACAGTTTAACAGGTAAAGCAAAAGCCGTGCACGCAAGCAAAGAGAAACAAGGAATTCATTCACCACCTCCCATGGGCAGGCAGATGTTCAGCCATCTCCAGGGAAGCAGGGCTCTAGCATGCGTAACGGTTACTTGGGAAGACAAACGCCATAATTCTGGATATCCCCCCCACCACTTTCTTCTTCTTTGCCCCAGCTTTACATACTGAGCATGACATCATATAGTATGGAACATCTCTTTGGCCAGCCTGGGTCAGCTGTCCTGGCTGCGCCCCCTCCCAGCCTCCAGTGTACCTCCAGCCTTCTCACTGGCAAGCCAGCATGAAAAGCTAGACAGTCCTTGACTACTTATGAACAGTTGAAAACATCATGACATTATCAACATTTTTTTTCATTCCAAATCCAAAACATACTCTCATACTAGCTTCTATGAAGAGAATCACAGCTGAAACCAGGACATCAGTCAACCCCCATCTTGTACTGTTGCATGGGATTATTGTACCCTAGGTGTATGAAATTACATTTGCCTTTGTTCAATTCCATGAAGTCCCTGTCAGCCCATCTTTCCCAGCTTGTCTAGATCACACTAGCAGCCCTGCCCTTCATCATACTGACCATGTTCCACAACATGAACTACTATGAACTTTCTGAGGGTACATTTCATTTAATTCCATTCCATTCCACTCCATTCCATTCCATATTCCATGTCATTAATAAAGCCATTCAACAGTTTTGGTGCCAGGATCAGTCCCTGAGGAATATCACTAAAAGACCAGCTGCCAGAGGTCCTTCCAAATTTCCATTCACTTTGTAGTCCTCTTACCCGGTCCATGTCCCACCAATTTACCTAATAGGTAAATTGGTGGGACATGGACCCATGGCAGATTGGGTCAGGAGCCTTGCTAAAGCAAAAAACCAACCACTGTTCTCCCATTGTTCACAGAGCTGGCCCTCTCATCATCAGAAATTTACCCTTTCATCTTACCCTTTCATTTACCCCATCAGAAATTTACCAAGGGGCTATTTGCCCTTGGTAAATTCCTGATAGCTGTCTTGTCATTCATGAGTTTGGAAATGGCTTCCATTGGATTTGCTTCATAACATCCTCAAGGACCAAGGTGAGGCTGACTAGTCTGCAGTTCCCTAGTTCCTCTCTCTTGCTTTTCTTGAAGATGACTATGATGTTTGTCTTTTTTTAATTACCAGCAAGTTCCGATTGGTACGACCTTTCAAACACGGTAAAGGTCTTGCAGTGACATTGCTCCGCTCCCTCAGTACCCCTGCATGCATCCCATCTCAGCCCATTGACTTCTGTATGTCCATATGGCTCAGGTGCTCCCTAACTGTATCTTTACTGTGGTTACCATTTCACTCCCAAAGACTCTGCTAGCAGTATCAAGGAGCTGAGTCATCTAAGGGCAGACCTTACCAGTTTAAAAAAAAAAAGTAAATGAGCCAACTCTGTGATCAGGAATTAGAGGTGAGGGAGAACCATGCAAAAATGGTATTTTTCTAGATTGTTAACGTTAAAAAGCTGGCAAATACTCAAACAGTTTACTCTTCATTAAGCTGAAGGCCACATTTCACAACAATTTTGTTCCAGATAATATTACCTATCAAATATTCATAAATTACAAAAAATTACAAAATCTATGTCAACACAGCTGACATGCATTTTCCATTAAGCTTTCTAAACTGTTTACTTTTCTTGGTGAATCAGAAATAATTCTAAAGCAGCAAAAACTGACTTAAATTGGGCTATGACAATTCCCCACTTCCCTCCCTCTTCCTTTGCAGCAGCTCCAGCATTAGTTTGGCCTTCCAGTGAATCAATTTAACTTTCTGAGCTTGCAGGAAACTATTCTATTTCTTTCTTGGGTTAGTTTTCTGCTGACTCTGCAAGTGAGCTGACACATCAGAGAGCCAAGATAAGCAAATGTGCCAGAGCAAAGGGTGCACTGACATTTAGGCTTACTTAATCTCTCATGAAGTTGTATCCTGAATTAGTATCTGAAATATAATGCTAGTTTAGATAGTTGAAATGCTATGTTTGTATATACATTTTGTTTATTCTATTTATTAGTAAATAATAATAATAACAGCTAGAAGTCAGTTAGAACTGTCTGTGAGGTATTGTTCAAACACAGAGTAAGAAAAAGTCACGATCCAAATGGACATGGCAAAAGAGATACAGAAAAACAGAAATACAGAATCTTCTCCAGAATCTTCTACAATGGAGAAGCAGAAAGCAGAATGAACTGAAAGCAGAGCTCAGGTCCACACCATTCAACCTGATGTCTGTCTGCTAGAAGGAAAACAGGATTATAAGGGCATTCTCGGCTCAGAAACAGTCAGCTCCCCACAAAGGAATATTGGACTTGTTCCTCTCCCCGACTAGGAAGTATCTCCTAAATACTGATAAGGATTGACAGTGAAATCTTAGTCCTCAACAGAGTCAATACCAAACCCAGTAATTCACTTCCAGCTCCAATTTATTTTACTAAAACAGTATCTGTTGAAGCTTGGAGTGCAAACAGGTTCCGAGACAGGTCTCCTTCTGTATGACCATCAGTACAAGGCAAAGGTTAAAAGCTGAGGAACAAAGAAGGACCCACTATTTTACAGGCATGATTCAGCTTAAAGAGGACTCTGATGAGTAACACTTATTTCATCAGAAACAGTAAATGTGCTTCTTTTTTTTGCCTTTTTTTTTTCTTTTCCTTAGGGAAATGCTGTTTTGTTTTTTAAAACCCCGGCTACATAAACCCCCTGAATCAGGAGAAGAATGCATCAGCAAAGCTACAGGTAGTTAACTTTAACGCTGGAATAATATTTTACTATGTCTCCAGAAGGAAAGATAACTAAAACCATTGAAATCCACGATATGCTTTTTATGTGGCAGCATTGGCTCTGCATGGCGGGGCCGCGGCTGCCCGGTGCCGGACGC
>NW_010557004.1:0-3493 GCF_000687285.1 Phaethon lepturus | reverse complement strand
ACCCCTCCTTAGCACGCAGGGCAATTAGTTAACCACAGAATACATTTCTTTCATTCCATTTTGCCAGTTCCGTATCTGTTTATCTTGACCTTATGCAGCCTATGCACATGTTCAAAATCCATTGATCTAAAATGTGTCTTTACACAGAAAGTGGACAGGAAGGGTCACATCTCCGTGGTTTGCTCTTTGCAGACTTTCTGTTAAGCTCACTGAGTTTTGTCAGTTTTCACTGACAACATAAGTTTCTGTGTTTTTCTAAATTCCTTGAGACCTGTGGAGTCAACACAAGAGAAAAGGAACTATTGATCCCACTCCACATTGTGTATGATGAAAAAATCCTTAACTTGGTCCTATTCACTTGCAATTTACAGAAACCAGTGCAAGTCATGGCATTCCCCAGGTTTCTTTCGAGTATGAATTCATTTGATGTTGTTGGTTATGGGAAATTTGTAAAGCAACATTGAAGATTCAGGTACTGAATTGAATTTACAAGTTTGGCAGCCCAACCTCGTGTTTCTTCCTATAGGTAAATCTAGAATATCTGATTCAGTAGAAAGCAAACTTCAGAAGAACTTTGCCTCCCTTTTTAGTGGTAGGCAAACATAGAACCTAAAAATGTAAAGTAATGATTCAGAGAAGACATGCATTTTAAGCAGCACTCTTTTATACATATAAGTGATTTTTTTTACAGGTGGGTCTCCTTAAAGACTTGGGTCTGGAGCACAAGTCTTATGAGGAGTGGCTGAGGGAACTGGGGTTGTTTAGCCTGGAGAAGAGGAGGCTGAGAGGAGACCTTATCGCTCTATACAACTCCCTGAAAGGGGGTTGTGGCGACAAGGGTGTTGGTCTCTTCTCCCAAGTAACCAGCGATAGGACGAGAGGAAATGGCCTCAAGTTGCACCAGGGGAGGTTTAGACTGGATATTAGGAAAAATTTCTTCACCGAGAGGGTGGTCAGGCATTGGAACAGGCTGCCCAGGGAGGTGGTGGAGTCGCCATCTCTGGAAGTGTTCCAGAAACATGTGGATGTGGCGCTTCAGGACATGGTTTAGGGGACGTGGTGGCGCTGGATTAATGGTTGGACTTGATGATCTTGAAGGTCCTTTCCAACCTTGGTGATTCTGTGATTCTGTGGTGGAGTCACCATCACTGGGTGTGTTCAAAAAACGTGTGGACATGACATTTCAGGACATGGTTTAGTGGGCATGGTGGTGGTGAGTTGATGGTTGGACTTGATGATCTTAAAGGTCTTTTCCAACCTTAATGATTCTGTGATTCTGTGATTCTGTGAAATGATATTGCATTGATACAGTAAATGTAACAACAGGCATTGACATAAAATTTGCTTCATCATGCATATCCACTTCAATGAATGACAAAATGTTACCTGTAAGATATACCTAGGTGCTGGAATTCTTCCACAGTGCAGGACACCTCATGAAAATATACATAGAATCTATTATATATATAAAAACTTTTTTTCCAGGAAATGCAGAATTTAATGTGAAGTGCGAATTTAATATGAAAGACTTAGCCTCTGGATAAATAATCTCTCAACCCACTTCTTTTGTCAGAACTTAGATCACTGAAGAGACATACTGAAAATGTTTACAGGCATAGAGAATCTGAACACCAAGACTTATTCCAAACCTTAAAAAATACATTTGGTATTTCTAAATCCAGGCATATTCTGTATTTATCTTTTCTATTTAAGGGTTACATGGCCTTTGCAGAATCAGGGCTTCAGATAACTTTTTGCCAGTTAATAGTATCAGAAAAAATTTCCTCCCCTAAATCATGCACTTATAAACTATTATGGTGTTTCTCTTGTTATCTTTTATCCCAGTTTCTCAGCCACATTCTTTTGATCACTGTTTCCTGTGATTCTACTTAGCACTGGGCAATACTGATTCAGAACTAAGGTATTTTGAGTACCAACAAGTGATCACACCAAGGATTTAAAGCACAGATCACTGGAATTTTGGCATTAATAGCCTGCATCCCTCATCTACTAACTCTCAGTGACAGTAATTTCTGTTTTTTAAAGATACACTTTGCATTTTAAAGTCATTAAAGCATGCTTTCAGTGAAGTGAAAGTTATTAATTAAAGTGACAAAAGTTTTTAGCAATAATAAGCAACACAAAATGACTGCATAAATTACTATGCATATGCATGATCCTGTGATGACAACGATGAAGCAATTAACTTAAAAAGCAATCTTGCTGCAGACTGAAGCAGCTTCTGTCTGCCAACACCTCAGTATATGGTACGCCAGTATTGTCCACTGTGCTATTTTTGCATAAGTAAGAGATTGACTTTTGAAATAGCAATTTCCCTGGTATCAGTATAAATGAATACAGAAACACCTATCCAGGCCAGCTCATTTTGGGTCTGCCAGTTGATGTTTCAAGGTAAGAAGTAATTTAGAAAGAAAGAAACAAAGGGTGTTGTGATATCCACTGATAACTCCTATCACTAACACTTTGCTGTAGAGTGTCTGCAACTGCTGTGAGTGGATTCAGGTTGGGAGTGCATGAACTTCCTGTTGTCTCAAAGCCAATGTATTTTTTTACCAATTGTAAGCTATTGATCGAGTAAATAAAGAGAGAATTGCAATAACTGACTGTTTAAGCTGAAGTGTTATTCCCAACCTTTTATTTATGGAGAATTTGCTGTGTGAAGTAAAATCAATTGCTAAGCAATGGGCCATGAAAAGAAAATAGAATGTGAAGGATATGGAAACGGTAAGAAATGTGCATGTGCAACTGCTAGAGACAGGCACTCTGCCTGAGGGCAATAAAGTCCTCAAAGCCTAATTATAAATACAAAGAAAAACAGGAAAATTAACTACTTTCTGCATACCTGGTATTAAATGGACATTTAATTTTGTGTTTTGGTAGTCAGAGTTCATTGCAATAACCCTATAACCTGGCCCAAAGGGACCAGGGGTGAAGATTGTAACGGAAATACCTTCAAATTGTTGTAACCCATGGTTTAAGTTGCGTGTTATAGGAATTACTATAGCAGGAACCACCTGAACCAATGCAGGAGAAGTCTTACAAGAAGCAGTGCAAGTGCAGCAGTGACCTGACCTGAGCTGGCTTTGGTGCCCAGTGACTCCACACAGCACACCACCTCTCCTGTCCTGAGTGACCACCATAACAGATGGAGCCCAAAGTCATGGACTAAATGACCTCAGCGGACATCTATGGACATTTTAAAGACATTTTACAGGGGTGGTCCACAGACTAAGGGAATGATATCTGTGTATTGTATCAAAGGCTGGGAAAGCGGGGTGGTGGTTAATGAGGATGTATTGGATAGTGTGGTGCCTGAGCCTGATGTAAATGGTATGCAATAAGGGGTGGAGAATGTGCTGGTTTTGGCTGGGGCAGAGTTAATTATCTTCACAGTAGCTAGTATGGGGCTGTGTTTTGGATTTGTGCTGATAAACAGTGTTGATAATACAGAATCACAGAATCACAGAAACAC
>NW_010557003.1:24033-28766 GCF_000687285.1 Phaethon lepturus | reverse complement strand
TGCTACTGAACCTCAGTCAGATGATATAGTTGTGCTGTTGGAGCTGTAGTGCTGAAGGTTGGTGGTGGTGGTGGTGGTGGTGGTGGTGGTGGTGGTAGTAGTGGAGAGCCAGCGGGCTCTGCCCAGTTGTGAGTGACCTAGAGAAAAGACGGGCCGCCTGATCCCCTTTGCCTGCTCGGGGTGGTCTCTCAGTGTGCATAATGGCGACATGGGTCAGAGGGGCCCGGTCCTCAGTGGTGAGCGTGACAGGGCCCTGAAGCAAGCCCCATAAAGGAGCCCAGCGTGCCTCTCTCATTCAATAAGATGTGAACCTGGTCAGTCCTGCAGACCTTGTAGATGTGAAAGGCTATGTGTGTGACACATTTATCTTCTCAATCCTTTTGTCAGCTAAAGCTACAGATCCTGCAACCCCAAGCAGCATCCAGTAGAAAAGTTATGGGGAATGTGAGATTTTGAGAATCACCAAAGCATAAGGAACCACTCTTGAGAAAATTTTTCGTAGCACTGCTGCCAAATTGAAGTTCCATCTTTAATTAAAAATTGCAACCCCCACATTTCATGGTATAAAGGAGAGGAATAACACAGCAGATATTTATATTCATTGGGACTCAGTTAAAGAAAATACTTTTGATACAATTGTTCACCTGGGGATTAGGAGCCCCATGTGCTCTATTCTACAACACAGTAAAGCGATTGCGTTGCCCTGGAGTGTTTACATTCGAAGGACATAAAAAACCAAAAGGGTGACAGAGAGATTACTTCAATTCTTGTTATTTTCACTCCAAGAAAGCAAAGACATAAAAGACAGACACTTAAAAAAACCCACAAGCCTGATGAAAATAAGTGAGAAGAGAAATGCCTGAAGCAAGAAAAGGTGCGCAATGTTGTCGACCCTTATGGGTGAGTTTAGACTTTCAGCTTTCTTTAAGGCTCTTTTCACTTTCAATTCATTATGTTAATGATTGTAGAGTAATGCTTAAAACATTTGAGTGCAGAATTTCAGGATGTAGAATCTGAACCTTCAGGATGTAGAACCTTCACTTCAGGATATGGTTTAGTGGGGTTCATGGTGTTGGGTTGATGGTTGGACTTGATGATCTTAAAGGTCTTTTCCAACCTTAGTGATTCTGTGAGTCTGTGAAAAGTAATGATTTGAGTAAAAATTATGACTTTTGAATCTAATTCATGATTTTTAGGTAGCTGAGGTGGAACACTGAAAGAAGAATAGGCTGGAACACTGAAAAAAAGAGATGTAGGGGAAAGATTGCTATATTAGAGAATGTAGGTAGTGGGGGGATGAACAGCACACATTGTATATTTTTCCTTGGAAAAACTCAACGAGATCCCGTCTAGAGAGAGATAAGGGTGTTACAGGGGAATCAAAGACAGAAGGGAAGTGAAAGATGAAGGAATAGAGCTTGTTAGTCAAGAAAGTAACAGCAAGGAAAGGAAGAAATTACTTTGCTGTTAGCTTCTCCTGGGAAGTTGTAATAATAGAAAAGCTAAAGTGCAGAAAAGAGGCACAAGGTATAAGCCAAGGCTGACCTTACAGTAGGAGAAAGTCAATGAAATAAAGCAATGAAATTAAGAATAAGAAATATTCCTCACAGCTGCTAGATGCAAGGGTACCAGTTCTGAGTCAAGAAGACCGTGATCCACAAATTACTGGAAATGAAATGGGTATACAGAGGAAATATTATTATGTATTTGTTTTTCTTTCATATTCTTTCCTATATATCCTGTACTAGCCACTGTTTCACCAGGGGTTATATACAAAGTAGCTGGAATCATGGGGAGTCTCTAAGGAGACTTTCAATACAGACATTAAATAAGAACAAAAACTCTACTTCAGATTCTTTTATGTGACCTAACAGCTATTCTTATGCCTATTTGCTGAAGGATATTTTTCAGGTAAAAAAACCTAACACAATGTTTTCTTCCAGAGTAGTAGTGGAACAGAGAAAACTTTGCTTCTGGTGGGCATTGCCCTGTTCTGAAGTGCCTCATTGCCCCTTACCATATCCTTGTCTGCTTGGCTATGCAATAGCACTTGCTGCAGCTTACCTGGAGTACCATACATGCATGCTGGGCATTTCACTATTCCCTCCTGGGCCTGAAAAAAATCTAGCATTTTCTTTACCTTGGAGGAAGGGCACAAACTTGGGTTTGTCTGCCTCCTGTTACTTTTGTGGCTACTTGATATCTGTAAGACCATAGACAGGGAAAGGGGGGAGGACAGAACGATGTAGGGCAAATGATGAGGTGGCTACAGATCAGTAGCGTGCAATCACAGGCCTTGCTTCCTTAAGAAACCAGAATAAAACGGTACAGAATATTTACAAGGCAGTGTCTAGCACCATTCTGCAGCTGTCTTGTTAGAAACACAAACAGCATTTCTGTAAAGTGTGGATATGTGTGTGTAATTAAGTATATAATAAAGGAACTGGTAATATGGTGTTGCAGGACACATTTCCTTTAGGTGCAAGGCTCCTTTTAAATCTCTTGAAAGTTCTCAACCCAAAGAAGGTCCTTTTTTATTACAAAAAAGATGTTCTAAACAACTGGCCATCTAAGTGCTGGTAGTTGAAGCAATTGCATTCTGACACATTACATTTTGTAAAACTAAAAAAATGGACTGGAGTTCTGTAATAGAGGAATTCTGCCCATTTTTATTGTTGGTGATTTAGTTAGAAACACATATATAATGAGATTGCAACAATTGGTACAACAGTTGTAGGGAGGGAGCAGCTATGGTACTGTTTCAGCCTACTGGTAATTTCTTCTTTACAAGGCTCTTGTTTCTTAGGATAGCCAATCCCTTCGACTTTTCTGAGATTTCAGCTTAGATCCTTTTAGCTATGACATTATTGGCAGGTTTTGAATTTGTATGGCAATAAAGTTTTCTGGAAGCAGGATAGAACATTTTAAGATAAAAAAATAGTAAAATATCATTCTTTCAAAGAAGAAGGTTAAAGTAGTTTGGGATACCAATCACAAGCACCTATAGTTTATCCTCAGTGTACCAAATGAATTTTAAGAGGGAAGGGGAAGGCTAACAATAAAACACCATTCCACTTTCTTTTTCTCTCAGATAAAGACTAGAGGTCTGGAAATAAGAGCCATATCTGTATGGCTCATTCCATATACTTGGAAATGCATGTTCAGGCAAAAATCTAACACGCTCTTAGCTAGATCTATACCTGGTGCAATAAATATAGTGTCTGCTGCTTCTTGTTGCAGTAGGCAGCTCAGTCCTGAGGGTTCAATATTTCTTTGCCTTGATTGTTCTACCCAGGACACCACTCCTGTTATATGAATCTTTTGTTTCTCCAGACTTCAGCCATTGCTTATTTTTTTTATGGGGATATGTGGCATCTCCCAGGATCACTGCATTTCACTTTGAGGCTCAGTTTGCTAGCATCTCTGAGCTTGACTAAGTTTATTATCTTGAGTTGGTATTATCGATGGCTTACTAATTCCCTAAGTATTCTGTGAGTTATCTTGTTAACGACTGCCTTATTCTCATTAGATCTTTTCTTTTAGAATATACAGAGGCTTTTATATATTTAGGTCAACTCTATAGCATTGTGAAGTGCTTATTTCATATGCAAAATTAATGTGAAGTGCTGTTCATTGCCAGGAGGTAATACTTGCAGTGCAGTGAACTGAAGTAAAACTCACTGCAACCTTAACTTGGAAGATAGTAAAGATTGATGGAACACAGTGGGTTTAAAGGAAAGCTGTTATTAACATGTAGGTGGCAGGGCTGTGAGATCTGTAAATCTGAATTAAAAGCTCACTTGAAACTATGCTATTTCACTTTGTTGCAGATCAGGGATACTGCAGTGTTGTGGAATGCAGTTTGTGTCTCAGGCTGAAATGCCCAGCCTTTGTCTCTTCTCACTCCCTTGGAAACATAGGAGCCTTGGATACAATCCTGGCTCATATACAGAGATCAGAGTGTTAAACTCACTAGGGTAATGTTTAAAATGATTAAAATGCCAGTAAAGAAATCTGAACTTTTAGCACAACTGTCAAAACTCTAGAGTTCATATCGGAGAAAAATAATCCTGCCCTCTCCAAAACCTGTAACAGGCCGGTAGCAGCCTGATGGTGCATAAACTGATAATTTCAAAAAATGGCTACTGCTTCAAATACAATCATATATGTGGTGCATACAGACAAAATAGATACTGCAATATGTAAAGAAGGGATTGGAAGTTTTATATTTGAATTAACCTAAAATAATATAACTTGACCCTTTCATTACAGGCCTGCCTTTTCAAACTTGCAATTCTGCCAAACTTCAGCCGTGTAGGTTTAGATTTTTTTTGTATTGGATGTCTTCACCTGAACAAGGGAACTATGTCAGCTTGTATTTTCAAGTTTCAGTAGAAAGGTTTAGGCATTTTTTAAAAGGTATTAAGGGAGCACAAAATACTAGGTGCCTTAAAATCAGCAACTGCATAATCATCAATATTTTTAGCGGCATCTGATATGGACTTAATATAAGCAGAAAACATAACATAAAGTATGAATTGTGGTAGCACAGTAAGTTACCCACATGCTAGTAATGAGGAGGCAGATGTCCATAAACAGGGATTCTGCCAAAAAAAGGTTATTGGTGAGAGTGAATGAAGTGTTGTACATAATGTCATGATTCCAGTTCTTACCCTCTTGTGCTACAGCTCTTTGAGTACATTTGATTCATTAGGTAAGTGCTATCTTTATGT
>NW_010557003.1:8601-24002 GCF_000687285.1 Phaethon lepturus | reverse complement strand
TAGCAGGAATGATCTTGATTGACCTGCTAGTGCTTCTGATTTATTGACACTTGCTTTTTCGTGTTTTATTTTCTGGAGGCCATAGTCACAATTTAGGTATGATTCCACTTCCATTAAGATCGGTGGCAAAAGGGCAGGCCTTGAAACTGCAGAAGTGGTTTGGAATGCAGCAGTGTATATTCTTCCAGATATTCCAAGTTTAGAGCATATAATTTCCTTTTTTATCAGATTTACAATGCCTTCCACTATAGCTGAATGTTGGTACTAATGTTCTTTTATTGAGTTTTGAGGTTTCAGGTAAACTTACTCCGTTTTCTCTGCTCTTCTTTAAACCTATCTGTCAAACTATTTTTAAGATCTGATTCAGCAAGCAGTATAGTTTTCCCTGAATGTAGTCTTGAGATAACATAAACTAGAAAACCTGTAAAATTTCTTTTTGTCTGAGCAGTATCATTCCAATAGCTACTTAAAAATTTCTATAGCGATATTCAGGATTTCAGGACACAAATATTCAATTATTTTCACTTTTAGTGGCTATTATATATTATCACCTTATCACTGCTGACCACAGAGTTGGAGTGTGCTTGGGAAATGATTCAGCATAGGGTTTTCCAAAGCTTGCAAAAATGTTTGTTGAATAGTATTACCAATCATCAGAATGATCTGTTTTCAGCACTCTGGAAAACTGAAAATACTGCATTTGCTTTCTATTAAGGTTAGACAAGATTGACATAGAGTAATTTTTTACCCAGATATAAAATGGTAATAAAAGGAAATTTAAGAACAGCACTATGGACACTTAGTTGATGCAAAAGGTGGCCAGCCTTTGATAATTGGCTAGAGCTTGTGAATGAAAAAAGTTAGTTGTTTTTGCTTGATCAGGCAGTTTTGTGTTTAAACAAATCCAGATGCAGAGATGAGGTTTCAGCCCCTGTGTCACATCTGCATATACAACGTACATAACAATGCAGAATCAAACTGTCAAAGCACATTTATTTAGTTAAAATGAACTGAACAGTACTAATATCTAAATATTCTACACTAGGATCTGTTTCAAAGGAACACTAATGATGTCAAAACTACTTTTAAGGATCCGCATTGATATAGGACAGTATCTTTCAGTTGTGTGTTTTCTTAACAAACGAAGGGAAGGAAATTGAGGTTAAAGAGTAGCTGTCACTCTTGTTACTAAGATTCTACTGCTTAGGCACTCATCCCACATGACCTAATGCTCTATGAGCAGTCTTTTGTTTTGTAGTTCAATAGCAGTTGTTTCACCACAGGCTTAAATGCAGGTCAGGCTTGTGGTGTGCTAGGCACATAAAACCAAAACCCTGCTACTAAGTTTTGGTTTTGGGTCAGGCTAATTTACCCAGGGTGTCAGAAGAAGAAAACCCAAAATGTGACTGAAATCCAGAACCATTCTCTCAAGATATGCCTGTCAAATGGGAAGTGGCTCTGTCAATAGGTTTGGGGCTTTTTAAAAATTTTATATTTATTTTTTTAATTTGTTTTCAGTAGTTGTAATATGTAGTGTTTTTTGAGGAAAGGTTAAGACCACTCTATCTTTGTGATTTGAGCTGCATAGTTACACAGTTTCTCAGTTTGCATTGTACTTCCAACAATTAGCAATTGCAGAATTGTATGTCATTTCTGTAGCACTGAATGTATGTCTTTGTATTTGAAGCTTTTTCTTCACAATGACATGTTAACAAGGTATTTATGTAAGAGAGCAGGCAGTGATGAAAGCTTATTAGATTTTATCCTTGCTCCTTTATAATAATCGCACATAAATAATTTATTGCCAGAGGCAAATGTAACAATGCATTTATATATACAAGTCCTATACAAGCTCTGTTTCTTTTGTTTTCCCACTCTGGTAGAATCTGAATCATTAAAGTTTTCAGAGATACAGTCATATATGTAATTCAATTGTAACAGCGTGTGCTATGTACCCTCTTCATGTCGTCCGAAGACTGCAAGTTATCACAACCATTCCTGTTCAATGTTTCAATTTTTAAACTCAGATTGGTAACGATTAATGTTTTTATCTCTGAATGTCTCTTTTTCAGTCCTTTGTCAATATATTACATAAGTGGAACCTGACATAAGATTTGCAGCATACAGATTGTCTGGAGAAATTCACTCTCTAAGATGAAGTGTATAATCTGTTGATGAGTAAGGATCAATATGGAGTCTTAGTTCAAGCTAAAAAAATTTAGGCTTTTAATCCGAGAGGTTTCTGGTTCAACTCCTCCTATGCTGCTGTTCTTGAAAATGCTACCATTCTCTAATACCTATTCCCTCCAATAATAACTATCACCTCTACATGGGTTTATATCCTTTATGAAGAGGCACATTGAATTCTCCTGTCAAAAATGGATATGTGCTATTTTCATATGGCTATCCAAATTAAAACTGTTATTTTTAATAATATATAGCTAGTATGTAGTTGGAGTTTAATTCCCTTAAAGTAAAAGCACTCGGAAAGTTGTGATGTGGTTTAGACTACACACATGGTCTTAATAGTTCTGTTCTTAAAAAAAATTCAAAGAATGTTATTCAATATACTATGGAGACATAAAATTACAATAATGACTATATTTTTTGTTTTGAGTCTGTGAAGAGGACAGGGAACACATACTGAAACCACAAGATGCCCCCCTTAACTGTGTGGGTACCAGATTAGCCACTAGATGACGCCTTGATTCTGTCAATGTCTTGTTTTTTTCCCTGGCTGATGTCAAGACCTGAAATCCTGAAGGTGTTTCTTCAGTAAATCCGGCTGGGAAAGAATGCTTTTCACGTATTTTTAAGCGATAATTTTGAAGACTTTCTACTGGAGTAAATACAATTATTTCAATTTTCCCTGCTGCTTTTAACTCCAGCCTGTTTTGTGGGGGTTTTGTTTTTTAGTTCTTTTGTGGTCGTCAATTTTCTTCTTCTATTATACTGATAATTTATTTGTCTTGGATGAAACTCCTTTAAAAAATAGTTTTGCTTCATACATTTTTTTCCCCGTTTTTTTCATGTCCCTCTGCTTCCCAACTGTAATTTAAAAGTAGAAACAAGTCAGGATAGTGTCCTTTACACCACCTAATAACAGACATTTAGCATATGTGAATAAATGGTTTTATAAATGTGTTTCATTTGGTACACATTTTTCTTTACCAGGAAGGCAGGGGGGAATAAAATCTGCTTCTGTAAAGCATTTTAATATTGGCATAACTGTATCCATTTTACGGTATGTACTCATACATTGTAAAAATTATCACTGATCCTAGTACTGACATGTTTATATCCATAAATAATTCCTATGTGGATGAGGCTAGAGAGAGACTGAAATCTTCTGCTTAACCACAGATCAAGACAAGCATTGTAGTTCCTCTTCCTCATTTGTTAGTCTCTGCACTGATAAACTTCAGGTCTGTAGTCTGTGATAGACAAGGAGGTTGCCATAGTATAACAAATTTGCATGGGTCAGGTGCTCCACGCTAAACTGTGTGCATGTTTCTGCCTGGCAGTTTCTTGCCGTTAATCTAAGGAAAATCACAACAGCCTTCCTTTCAATAAAAGATGGGGAATTTCCTCATCTTTGGTTAAGCAGTACTTCAGTGTAGACATTTGCAGGTGGACAGTTGCACGTGAGCAGTTCCTGGCATCAAGCTGACCAACAGGAACTATTGGTCCAGTGTTTGAAACTTTTAAATTATTTAAAAATAGACTTAAACAAAAATGCTATCTGATTTTTTATGTGAACTATTTCATGAGAACTGATGAATATGGTTATGTTAAATGTAATAGAAATTAATGATGGAGTTTGAGGGGATTCTCAGAGATGGGACTCTGAAGGCTGGCTCTGACTGCAAATAGAAGCTGGGGGCTTATATAAAATAACACTGGGAGCCGGTGTTATTTTGTCAGCAGTATCTTTGGTGACTGTATGTTGTCTGAGAGAATTCTGTTGTTTGGGAAAGTAGATTTGGTTTGGACAAGACAAAAACTGGGCTTTAGTAGCTTGCATCAGATTTGTATTTATAATTTTAGTGACAAAAAGAGGTTTCTGGCAATAAGCTTTTGCAGTGTAGACCAGACTTTTGAGGAAATTTTTCTATGCTGAAGATGGTAGTATAGAAAAACCCCAAATACTTATTGTATTACTAATTTTATTAAAAATATCATTATATAAATTCTATTAAAATATCACTAAATTAAAACATTTGTCTTCAGAGAAGGTGCTGCAAATCCTTCTGTGGCTTCAAGTAACTTCATAAGGGGCCATGGAGCATATTAGTATTAAGTATTTAAGAAAGCTTACCTATATCACGCATTAGATAGGACAGGCATGCTGTGCTTTGCACATCATTTCACCGTAGTGATGTGGTTGCAACCTTACACATTAAGAAGAGCTACATAAAAAAAGATTTTTTTTTTCCCCTCTTTAATTAGTACTGCCAGATAATAAGACCTGGCATTGAACTAGGTATAGAAGTTCTCAGATTGAATTGTCCCCTACCTAAAGATTTTATCTGGCATCTTTTTTGATACAATCATTATAATGCAGGGGAAAAAAAGGGTGATCAAAGCACCAGGCTACCTTTATGCTCTTCAGTCAGTGGAGATTAATTACTGCTGATGCAGCTGACAGGAAAGAATAGGAGTAGTGATGGTTTTCATTACCAAAACCTAATGGAGTGGTCAGGAAAGAAGGATAACTTGTAATCTTTTAACAATCTGAGACCAATTGACTGAATTTTTTCCATGTTTTGTTCTTAACTCCAAGTGGAATCCAGAAAACAACTAAAACGTGCAGCCCAAATGCTCCAGCATTGATCTAATATTTGAGAAAGTGATTTGGACTGTAAACTGCTTAAGGTGAAGCTGACCATTCTGTGTGACTCTGAATAAATATGTGACTGCAGGATTAGATCCGGAGCATATGTATTTAGAAGTCTTGATTGTTACTATTATTGGTAACCTAGGCGAAGGACTACATACTTTTTGAATATTTTGCAGGCTGGGATTTTTATATAAGTTGTTGCACTGTTGTTATATCCAATAGAGTGATACTGATTAATTCTATGAAAGAATTTTAATCTGTGTTTACTTCCATTATGAAACAAATTTGTAGTGAGAGGAGGATTATTTGGGCCTTTTTTCAACCCTATTCCAAGGTTCTACTTTTCGTTGGAAGATTCCTAATCTGTTCTAGGTCTCATTTTATTTAAATTACTTGCACTGGGACAGCTACAGTGTTCTGTAATACACTTTTTAAATAAGAATACATATCTGAGAAGTTATTATAGTGTTTTCATGCGCAGCCTTGCTTATAGTTTGTTTATATTGAGATCTACAGTGAGCCAAACAGATTTTTTTTCTTTATTTATGACTTCGGGAAGGATTGACTTTCTCCTCTGAAACAAAAGACAAACATAAACTGTATCAACAGAATATAGAGATTTATCCTTGTGGAAAAACAGTTATGAAAAAGTTATGAAAACCTGTAAACCCAAGTCTGAGCTCAAGGGCCAGACTCTTCATTGCCTTGCACTTCTTGCTGTGTCAATGGAACATTACAGAGGTTTAAAATACTATACTAAAATATGTTCTGTAATTCCTTTGAGTTAACTTGTTCCATGGAAAGAATTCAGACAGCTGTATGAGATAATTTCCTGATAAATATTACCCTCTTATAGTACTGCATTGCCCCTATAGAATCTCATAGTCCAGGTACAATCAAGCTAAGCGAGGTGAGTCAGGTAGGAAGAGGTGTAACCAAAACAGTCTGATATTCCTATTGCTGTGAACAGATGTTGTATCTGGAAGTCCAAATCAGGGCAAAGGCTGGAGCTGTCTAGACTTCCACTGGGGACCACATTGGATCCTGCAGCCTGATGGCCAACAGTTAATTTATTCCTGCCATTGTGTTTTAGTCAGAGTCAACATTCATTTTGCTCTGCTGCAGAATGACTATGCAATCAGCATGGCAGTAGAAAGTCTGGTTCTGCTTCTCATTTTAAATGGCACAAGTTCACTAAAACAGAAATAGTTCAATTATGATCATACAAAGCCCTTCTCTGGAAAACAGTTATTTTCCTTTAGTGACTTTTGATGTGCTAACATTTTAACTAAGTGTTCGTGTTTTCTGTGTATTCAGTTTATGCCATCAAGGAAAGCAATTTGCTGTAATGCTACTCAAGGCACCTATTAGTAGCAAACAGCAATCTGTGTTTTTAGAGAACCAAGGCTGTTATTTCACAAAGGGAGCCATTCAACTCTGCCTTAATCCTCTAACCAGTAAAACTCATCTTCCAGGTGTTATTCCTTATTATTTTACTGATAGTGGCTTCTCTAGAATGTTTAGAAAATGAGAGTCTAATTTAAATTAAGTTGTTGGTGATTTATTTTTAAAAATACAATGTGATATATATATATCTATATGAATAAATGTAAATTCTGAAATTTTTTTGGAGATAACAGAAAAAATTGCCATATGTCACATGCTTTTATTTTTAGTTGCATGTTTTGAACATCTAAGTAAAAAGAAAAATATTTAACTTAAAAACCTTGTTCCTAAACATTCAGAAAGTTTACTGCATTCTTTTGTTGTTGAATTGCTGAAGCAGATATCAATATCAGTGAATAGTAATAAACATTTTTCTGACACCAATACTTTGAATGCATTAAATTCTGCAGCTTCAGAGTCTATAGACTGTGTTATCAGTAGATGCGTATGTCTTGACTCAGGATCTGATCTGGCTGAAGGGAATAAATGACTCCACAGAAGTGCTCTGACTTAAGTAGAACTACTTGCAAATCAGCTCCAATCTACAGTTAGAGGCCCTTATAATTATCTCAAAAGTTGACATTTAATGACAAAAGTGTAAAGAAAAGATAAAACTATATATTTTGAGAATATACTGTTGGCTCACTTGTCATGCCAACTGAATTTTACTAAGACTTTACTTGCTTTTTTGACATAGGCTCAATAGCCTTTCTCTCATCATGCTAGAATGTGTGATCATGGAGTGTGATATTTTTCAATCAATGAATCAATGTGTTGAAAAGACATACTAAACTATTCAACTGGGTTTTAGGACTACTGCATTGGATGGCATGTTAGAAGAGCATTTGGCTTTAGGACATCTCCAGGAAAAACATATACTTATTCTTCAGTTATTAAAGTTCTTTTTCCCTATACACATGTAGGAAGAGATGAGCAAATGTCAAAAAAACAAGTGATCAGATACTAGAGGTAGATAGCCAGAAAGAGACAAATCAGAGAATTAAGTGGCAAAAATATTAAATATTATAAGGTAGTCAATAAAACAAGTACTACTGTGAGCGGCAGAACTACTGAAGCTTGGTTTCCTATGGATTTTGTCTCATGGTTGAATTCATTGGCCTCAAGATATGAACTCCAGCCAAAGGTTTTCCATGGTTACAGGCATTTATCGTGTTTTTATTCCAAGTGATTTTTCTGGGGCTTCATAAACTTGAGTTCACCCTGTAGCCACTATTTTACTGAAGGCATTCTATCTGGCCATTAATTTTCATATAAAATTGTGGGACTGTTATATCTCAGAGTGTCTTTATCCTTTGTCCAATTTGGTTGGCCAATCTACACTGGGCAGCTGATTCAAAAGCTGTGGGATATGGGCAAACAAATATTGTGGACATCTATGCCTTATTTTCTTAACAAATGAGGCTACCTCGCCGCCCTGAATGTAAACACATGTGTATGTAAAGGTGCATATTGTATAAATCCAAACATGAATGAAATAGAGGTGACAGAAAAAAACAATTAAGTATCTATACGAATATGCTCTGCTTCGGGTGCAGTGACAAAAGGCAGCAAAGGGCAGTACATGTTAAAAGCAGTTCAAAGGAATGCCCTTTGCAGCTTTCACAGTGAGATATCCTATTTAACTTTCATGTTGTGGTTTAATTCTGAAGTCATAACTAAATTTACAGGAAAAGCTTTTGTGAAGGGTATTGCAGATTTTCAGTAAGCTTTTCTGTGACAGACCATTACCTAAACTAAAAACAGCAGGAATCTGACGTATAGCAACATGAAAATAGGTAAAGAGAATTTCCAATGGTTCTTAAGGCTTGTTTCTGGGTCTTGCTAAACCTGAGTTTATGCTATAGCCTTTCTCTTGCTGCAGGTACTCTATTTAGCCTTTTTTTTTTTTTTTCCCCATAAAAACAGTAATATAGTACCTTTGCGATCTTCCTGACAGTCTTTTTGTCAACTATTACTACAGGTACAATGAAACATTCAGCTTGATTTGCTCATGGAAGAAAGTGAATACTATGGGTGGACCATACAGACTCCACAAGGTCATCTGCCAGGCTCTTCCAGTCCTTCACTGTCTTTTGAGTGCAGAGGCATTGCCGAATGTCCACCTGAAGTTTCCATGCTGCAATTTAAGTCTGTTACTTTTTGTCCTGTCTTTCTTTTCCTGTCTTTGGGTATGGATTATAGCGTGCCCTCATTCCTTTAGCAGCAGCCTTTCATGTTTGTGTCCTTATGCTAAGTGGAGCCTCTATTTGCTGTCACCTAAGGCAAAAATCCTAATCTTTCCAGGGATTCCTCCACCTCTAAGAACTCTGGAATATGTACTGTCATCTGTTGCATTCCCTCTTCTATGTAATGATGACTGAAGCACTGAAGTGTGAGATATAATTAAAGCAAGTGTGATATTTAGAGAAAAACGGACAAAATTCCTGTTTTTGTTTGCAGCTATTGAAAAGCTTGTCTTGTTAATTTTTTTAAAAATCTCATTTTCACAAAGTGATTCTTCTAATCTTCACCATCCGCATTACAAGTGTAGTCAGCAAGCTGAAATTAAAATATTTGCAACGTCTGCCCTTCAAATAGATGGCAAATTAAACCTGAAAAGAATGTGTTCTAGTTGGAAAAAAACTCCCGAAGAGTTCCTTTCTATTAATGTCTCCCCACTAAGGCAAAATATATACCCTTACTTAAGAAGAATATAAATAAATGTAATTAAACAACTTTTTCTGGTGAAATTTTATTTGTCTTCATCAGATCTGGGAGTGAGTGCTGATTTAAAAACCTCAGACTTTTTGCCAGATGGCATTGCAATAGACATATTTCACAAGCCTCAAATCAGCAGAACGTGCAGTATATTCCTGGAAAATTTGAAAGCCATTCTGTGCACATAGTACCTAGGTGACCTCTTCAGAGCTCAATAGAAAGACAGCATCTTAGGAACTAGCCACAGAACATTATTGGTAGGAGCATTTACAACATTATTCCACAGCATTTTCCTGCAGTGTGGCTTTCTTCTTTTAACCTTTGATAAGAAAATGCTAGTTGACTTTTAGGGAGAAAAATTGGCTCAGTGCATAGGGTTTTTAGAATTTCCACCATAAACATTTCTTACACCTTTGTCATTGTCATCTGAAAAGTCCAGTGACAGGTAATGGTACTGACTCTGTGCCCAGTACTGTACTCACTAGGAAGTGTTTTTGTTATAGTACAGGCTTTTCTGTTTTCTGGATCAGAAAGCTGCTGGTAAATTCCCTTCCTGTTAGCTGTATTTGAGTGATATTTTCTTTGAGGAAAAGAATCAATGCAAATGGTAATCCTTCAAAACAGCTGAGACAGCACTGCAAGCCAGAGGGCTGAAAAAATGTGAATCAACATTCTCTGATTTACCAGCGAGGTCCGTTCCTTCAGTGCAAGTATTAATCTGCTGACAAGGAGATAAGGGACTTTGTACAGCTTAGAGACCAACCTAGTATCACAAATATGATACAAACAAGTATACCTTTGGAAGTAATTGTAATGCAACGTAATTAATATCTCCTCTATCTCCGGTCCTGTGCATACAGTTGTAAAAAATGCTGCAAGTCCTTACATATCAGTATGTGCAGGAAGAAAATGTTGTTTTGGAGTGCAAAAACCTTGCATATTTTCTCACTCCCTGTTAAAAAGTCTGGAATTTTCATTCCGCAAATTGGCAAAAAAATAGGGTCAGGTCCAGTTTTGTCCTAATCAAAGTCTACTCAAGTGCCCAACTGCCTACTTAATTTATTTCCCAACTGTATCCATTAAACAAAAGTAGTAAGCATAATAAGAAATCAATTGAAAAATGCTTGCTTTCCATCTTCAAACTCATAATTTGTGAATTAATGATAGTTCTTTCTAATATATGAAAGATTTTCCTTTGTTTTATGATTTGGTGTTAAGTTATGAAACCCTGCATTGAGCAGGCTTACTCCTGGCAAGAACCAACTGTGAAAAATGTCACTGATTACAACATGCACATTTTGTGTCCTAGTGATAACTTTGTTCTGATAACATTTTGAAAGCTTAATGAACTATGGTACTTCTTAGCCTAGTAACTAGCAGAGACTTAGAAATAAGAATTAATAGTGTTTCTTCTGGAAAGTCCAGGTCAGGGCTGAATAACTAAAAATAAGGAGTTTATCAACTCCAAGTGCAGTTTCTTCTATGCAAACTAATGTTAGAGCATTGCTCAGTTGAAGTATACAGGAAGTTTCATACTGGGTCAACTTTTATCAGGAGAAGCAAAGTCCAGTTCATAAAAATGTCCCTACATATGCACTTATATACCCATGGCCATGTAAGTATTAGTGACATATTTATCAGATTTGGCTTTTTGCAGATGCAACCTAGTTTTCAGCTGGGAGACTGTCTCACTCCTTCCCTACCCTGAGCTATTGACAGTGAGTAGGCTAAGCAGCAGGTGGGGATGGGAAGAAAGCATATGTTCCTCCATTTCTGCAAAGTTTTTTTCCACATCTTTTCTCTAATTCTCTACCACTGATCTGTCTAGTGAATTTCCACTCCTCCCATACTAAACAGAAGATGGAGGCCTGTGGACAAGAGGGAATGAAATGGTGATAAAGTTTATGTGAAAATTTATAGACCTGCAAGGCAAGGTTGTAGGAAAGACAGTATATTTTATTAGAATAATTCATATAGTTGGGAAAAAACAGACGAGCTTTTGGGCATACAAGCCCTTCTTCAGTTCTGTGGAACGTTTGCACACATTTTGTTGAATAATTTCAGTTTCCATCTACTGAAGTAGTGCTCACCATCCATAGTTAACTTAAACTTGCCTTTAGCAAAGAACATGAATTCTTTTGAAAAACCCTAAATAAAGCTGAAAAGAGTTGTATGGAAATTACTTTTCTTTTTAAAGTCTCTATAAGGTAGGTACAAGGTGAAGATCGCAGCATGCTGGGTACTCTTTATGCACAGGGTACGTGCACTCTGTGTGTACTCTGTAGTTTTCCTCTTATAGTCGTAAGTATGTCATAGTTTTCACATTACTCTTAAATGTAAAGTTTGCTTCAAACAGCGGACTTCTCCACTGGGGTTATTAGTAGGATGCCAGTTCTAACTGGAGGTTAGCAGCATTGTCAGTGATCCACGTTAGGACTGTATTAAGGAGCTACAGCATTTCACATTGGCCATGAGACATTTATCAGGTGGTAACTACTAGCAGCTATAGACCTGGGCCAAATTCAAATGAATAACCTGGATGTGAAAGGCTACGTATCATGTTCAGTGAGCCAGTTGCCTGAAACTGTGGACTTAGTGATCCAGGACTAAATTAAATAGAAACAGTCCAATGAATGTCCAATTTTACTCAGTCATCCAAATATATTACAGCACTGAGGAGAGATATACCGTGGTTGAGATAATTGTGACTTAATTTTCAGCCTTGTTGCTAAAGGCCATTTCTCTGGACACGATTACAAACATGTAGGAAAGCATTATTTGAAAGACAATTACTTTTATTTAACTCCAAACTGAAAGGGAAAGGAATTTATGATGTTTGTAACTGTTTGATGTTGTTTCTATAAAACGTGTTTGTTTCCATAAACAGGCACAAAATACATTCACATAGCAGTGTCAAAGAATTATTGCAAATCTGGCTTGGTTCTTCTTTTTAGACAAAACATAACAGCATAAGAGTGATGAACATCTGGGTGGCTTTCTGGTCAATTTTAGTTTTTCTTCTTAAATATCTGATGGCACACCTGGTCTTCACATGTCAGTTCCTACAGTATTAAAACAATTAGTAAGTATATAGTGGTACAAGTTGTATTTTGCATACACAGCAGATCCTACCAGAAATTACTACAACTAAGGCACTGCATTAAAAAGATATGCTTATGAAAAAGAGAACAGAAAGAATAGTGTGTTATATGTAACCAATCAGCTGGCATGCACCACATGTTTCAGTAATTAGATTTTGACACTTGAATTGAGCTCTAAGAAAAATAAACATGAAAAATGCATAAAAATTGCTCTTTAATGAAAGGCTTTTTCATGCTCTGTTTAAAACAATATACTGTAATAGTTTATAATTCACGTTACCTCATAGTTAACGAGAAGCAATGAAATAAGGAAATAAAAAAAAAAAAGGAGTATGCTTTTAAAAGATGAGGACATTTGCTTCAGAGGTGCACCCAGCCACTTTTCAGGGGCCGGAACAATAAACCGTTTTTGCCCAATGTTGCAGCTGACCTCTTAAAGACTGGCACATTGCACATTGCAATGCAGTCAGTTTAGTTTGTCTTCTGATTAGCCAGCATTCCTGTGCCAAATAAGACTTTGAAGTGAGCTGAAGCTGGCTTTTTGGCTAGCAATTAGCCAAATCCCCAATAGAGTTTCTGAAGACTGTTGTAAGAACCTACTTGGTCTCTGTGTTTCCACCACTCTTAGCCTGAATCCTGTTGCCAGTATGTAGGACCTTTGTTAGGTCAGTTTTTGAATATGTGTTAAAATAGAGTTGAAAAAGTGTACTGGACAATTGGCTTTTAGTTAGGTGGCAGAGAGTGTTTTTTAATTAATTGCTTTGACTGTTCAAGCATACAGACTTGAGGCAATGCGGTTGGCTATACCAGCTATCTGTAGGGTAAACTTGCGAAAGAGTAGGTATCTAGATGCAAATCATGAGATAGAACAATGAGCTCTCATCCATAATCTTTCTGCATCCACCTATTGCGCCATCCAACATTGTCATGCTGATTTCTTAATTGCTCTCCCAAGAAACTCTGGAATCATTATCATTATGTATCTATTATTTTGAAATCTTTCTGGACTTCACTGACTGCTTATTTCCTGCACAGGCTCTTCTGGCCTCTCTTGGTCTCACCTCATTTATCTTTGGGCTCCAGCTTACTAACTCAGATGTATGAATGTTTTGACTTTTTTATTGTACTAGCACAACATTATTGTGGTGTAGGTTGTTTGCAGGATCCTGTTGAGTATCCAGAGGTTTCTGATCTGTATTACAGCATAGTATGCTAAAATTTTGTAGTGCTTCTTTCAGAACAAAAATTAATATTTTTCTTGCAGTCTGTCCCATACTGTTTGTTTTTTTGTTTTGTGTTTGTGTGGGTTTTTTTTCCTACAAGTGATTGTATAAGAAGGAGATGATGTTAGAGGTACAATGTAACAAGAAGGGTTAATAGCTGGAGGGCAGTGGACTGGAGCAAAAAACCCACTGCAGGGTTATGACTTAATTGGGAGCAGGTGGGAAGAAATTGAGTCTTCGTCAGTTGTAGCAAAGGGGGGGATTTCCTTAGAGTTCAGAGATCAGAGCTGTCTAAATAAAAACCATCCTAACGAGACGGAGTTACAGACCCTTTGAAATGGAAAACCGTACTTTGTTGCAGTCTCAATTATATGCTATGTATCTGTATAGCAGCCCTTACCAGATGCAGTAGGTCTCCTTCAATCCAGTGCTTCCAGCCCCTGTTTTTCTTTTCACCTTTTTGAACACATACCAGTTTGTCACCATCCCAGGTCACTAGTGTCTGCATGAATCAGATAATTAACTCGGATATGTTAACAAGAAGTTTATGAATACGTGAAAATAACACATATTTGTAGTGTTTTCACAAAACAATGGAAAGCCACAATTACAGTTGCTTCCTACCGTTCCCCATCTTTGACCTAAAAAAACCCAAATCAACCATTCAACCAAAACCTGAATGCATTCAGGATGACAACAGTGTTTTGATGTGAAGTTTTTACAGTGCTTTGTGGTTATTTCCATGTATTTCTTCACATACACAAATGTAAAGTGTTCATACTAACGAGTGAATTGCTGAGTGAATTAACAGATACTTGTGCTACGTATACCAATTTTATTTTTCTTTTCCTGCTGTTTAAAGCCATTAATAACAAGATTATAAGGTTTCATGAACCTGGGGGCTTATACCAACTAGTGTCATGCTAACATGTCATTTAGCATGTTTCGAGCTCTGCATAAAATTACAAGAGGAAGTATATGGTAATATAATCTCATACAATAAATTTTTTCTTATATTTTCATGCACTTTTGCAAAAGACCTTTAAAGAGATATGATCATAAGCTGGACAATGTGCTCTAGCTGACCCTGCTTGAGCAGAGGGGTTGGACTAGGTAATCTCAAGAGCTCCCTTCCATCCTCAACCATTTCATGATTTGGTGTGATTCAGAGTCTATCAGTAATAAACAGGGTACTGGGTATGCAGACTCTTTTCCAGGAGAAGGATGACCATATCTGTAAGGAAGAGTTCTCCTTACAGGCTAAATTCTTTACTCAGATACACTAGAGTACACTCAGAGCAACTTTGTTTGAATTGTTCTAGATTTGAACCATTGTACTTTAGGGAGACATTTAACCATGTATCATAGGCAAATCCTCATCAGAGACCAGTTACAGTCAGTGGAAGTTCAGTTATTAAAAAGCTCCAAGAGTATCGTGAGCTTAATTCATTTTCTAGTTCAGTGCTGGATGATGTATTTCTCTTATGAGGGAGCTTTCTATTAATAACAAGACAAAACTCATTCCATTTCAGTTAACTTCTTTCTTATTTACAGAATTTTTAAGCTACATGCTCTTTAAATTATCCATGCCCTCTTTACATTTAAACGCTGCCTAGCAGTTTTATTACCTTCATCTAACTTCAATGTGTTTGAGGCATTGTTTTGTTAATAAAATGACTGGAAAATTCTTTTAGAGCAGTCCAGAGAATAATGGCATGACATGCTTATGTTTTCCTTCTTCTCTTGTTAGAAAAAAATAATATAATTTGTTTAGAAAAGAATATTGGGCAAAAATTATTAAACCAGGTAGGGTTGTAATTGTACAAACTGTGTTTCCTTCTCTCCTTCCAAATAATTGGTAATGAAGAGGAAAATCTGCAAGTGAAATGATTTTGCACAGAAAGGTAATGGCTTTGATGGTGGTGAAGAGCACTAGCGGAGCATTAGTCTATGGATTTAAGGCGTGATGCAACTGATGAGTCCTTAGATCCTTAGTAATGCCTTCAACTGATCTAAAGAGATGTGGGAGCAATGTTTTAAAGCATAAACTCTTTCACGGGAATATGTCCCTCC
>NW_010557003.1:0-8570 GCF_000687285.1 Phaethon lepturus | reverse complement strand
CGGAAGAAAATTTAGAGAGAGGGATATTCAGGATACCAGAAAAAAATGATGGTTATTATTTGATGGCTTGCAGTGCTGTGAATGAGTAATAGTTTGGAAGAAGTCATAGGAATTACACTGCACAAAGTTAGTTTGAGAATGAAAAGTGATCTGTAGTGAAAAAACAATGTCTCCGGTGAAGGATGATATGAGTAATGTAAATGTAAACATGTCCTTTCTGCTGCCACTTTCCTGTGGCAATTGCCAAAACAAAACAGGTCTTGTTGACAGTGAGGTTTGATCTCAGCTTCTTGGAGTTTGGCAACAAATTCTGAAATCTTGTTTATTGAGAATATACTGATGGAAAAGACAGCATATATTTGGAGAAGAGCAAGAGAGCTGAGAGCTGAGTGGAAGAATAAAACTGTGGTAATGGGCAGAAGAGTTGATGTGGGTAGATTCAGTGAATGATGACAAAGGCAGGTCATGCTAAGTTAGCAAGAGTCTGAAGGGGGCAAACAATGGAAATCTACTGGCCTTTCTACCTTGGAAAATCTTGCTTAAGTATTTTAAGGGTGAGAAGAGAGTAAAACAGAAGCAGTATTGATACAGAAACATGAAGCTGAATTCAGTAAGTGAATTTAATTAGTGCTTGTACATATTCTTTTTGTTTGAATGCCTCATGGGAACAGACTTACTAGCTGACTGTCTGTTGTAGGAGGTAGGCACGGGCTAACACACAATATAGTCCTTGATCCAAACGTCACTTGTCCACATATCTCACTGAAAGGTGTCTGAACATATGCCCACGGTTTCCTAGGGGAATTTTGAGGTCATTCAAGGTTGAGGTTACTCCTATAATCCTAAAGATATTAAAGCATGCACTGCAGTGCCTCCTTGCCTGTCTACCATTGCCAGTAGGCCTGCCACCCATATCAGTGGTAGCTTTAGCTCATGTTTTTTTGTTGTCCCTTCCCAAAGCTTCCTTAACATTAGTCGCTGAGTGCAGGTTTATTTTTAATAGTGTCCAGCTGTTAAACTGTCCATCTGAGGTTAAGCAGGCTCAGATTAAAAATGCAGTGTGAACCTAGCCATTCAGGACTGAAAATTTATATTGAGAGAGAGAAAGTCCTAAATTCAAAGGGATGAATTTACAGTTTCATTAAAGAAAATTCATAGGTAAAAATACAGTTTTGCAACTTTCTAAATATATAAAGGTGTATCATAGAAAAGCTGGAAAAAACCCTGCTAGAAAACCCTGTAATTAATGGTTGTCCTCATGTGTCTGAGTAACCATCCTGATGTGCATTTATAATAAATGCTTGTAGCATTAAAGAAAACTGTCTCAAGATGCAAATTATTTCTGCTTTATGAAAATCCTCTGATGTCTGTAAGATATTGGTGGGGTTTTTTCATTTATTCAGCTGATTTTTGGAACTGCTCACTCCTGGTGCTGACTGTAGTGTAAACATATCAGGTATTGAATTTTTACCTTTACCACTCGGTTATCCAGTCCTTTGGTATGTTCCTCAAACTCCACTCCCACAGTGTAATTCAGTTCATAGTTTCTGAAAGTACTGAGTGTTTTTGTTTTAAAATTATCTCCATCTTGAATAATCTCCTTTGTTTGTTTCAAGTGTTTTGCAATCTTACGAGTTGTAAAATCAATATCTGCCAAAAAACAGAAAAGAGGATATTACAATGAATATTCCAATGTTTGTATAAAAAACCACAGCACTTGAATTTACACATAATATAAACCCAAAACATTTTATGTGGCACATAGTTCCACAAATGATGCTTTTACCTGCAACATTTTGCAGATAAAAAGATAATTTCAAATAAAAATAATCTTGTGTTTGCAAGTGGACTTTCAGTTTGAGGGTCTTCCACTGATTATAAATTTATTTATTAACAGGGTATCTGTGGGAAAGTTGTGAGCAGAGCTACAGCGTACAACCAGTAGTGCATAGATGCTGGCATGTTAAATCACCTGAATCTCCAGGTTTTTTGGAGAATGTGAAACAACAGGGGCTACTAAGACCGACATTGCCTTTTTGGCCTCACTCACACATGAAGCTGTGGGATGCCAGGAGTGCTATTACCATCTTATGCTTGGGAGCCATTTCCTTTTCTAAGCATGCAGTGTAAATCATGTAGCTCTTAGGCATATGAGGGTACTGATACGTGTCCTGAAGGGTTACAAATGTTGTCCACCCCCAAAAGAAGGATCTCAGAGTACATTCCTTTTCAGAAAATGAGCATGTTAGAATGAGTATGTAATTAAGGGATTTTGGCATGTTACTTTTATGATGAATTTATAGTCTGTGGGAGTATAGAAGAGGTTAATTAATTAATTTAAAAATAATGAAAATTATACTAATGAATAAAAAAGAAACCATGAAATAAAAGCCTGACATCCATTATTGTTAGATGGCAGACACAGAAATAAATTGTAGTTTAGATGTTAAGGGGAGACAAATTCAAAGTCAAAAAAGTATCAAACTACACCATTTGACAGTTCTTATTTAATATTCTGTCAACATTTTATGCAGTACTGATCTCCTTAAGATCCTTATTTTGTTCATGATGAAGACTAACATTATAATGTAAACAACTGCTTGCAACTGAGTGCATTGAGAGTTACCGAAAGGAGAATATATATTACCGTGATGACAGTTTGCCCCATACAATCCACCTAATGCCAGCTGCATTACCATCTGCAATAAATATTTCTGGCCAGCTGGCAGTGAATCTTATTATGGTCCTATATGCAAATGAAATAATCTCACATGCTTCTGCAAGAGATTGAAAAATGGTTTTGGTTTGTTAGCCATCCTTTAGTGGTTTTGCATGCAAGTTAATCATTGTCAGCTCAGCAATGCCACATACTAATGGAGCCCTTTTTCTTTTGGTAGATTCATTATAGTACTTGTGAAGTACTAATCGAGTTGAGTAAGAGGATTGGCTTGAAAAAAATTGTAACTTTTTAACATGGGGAATAATGTTCTTGTTCAATATTTATATTCAAGACTCCTTGCGTATATTTTATCTGCTGTGGTGGATTACAGGTATCACTGGGTCTGATTTATAGCCAGGTAACATAAAATTTAGTTCTCTCTGAGGAAAAAAAAAGTCTAGACTTCTAAAGAAATGCTATTTCTGAGTAATATATTAGTCTTGTAGCTCCTGGAGAAAAATCAGGGGAGGTTTTATTAAAGCATGGTTTTCATAACTGCATTTTGAACAATACAAGCAATAAAAATGATATATTGTTCTATTATAGTAGATTAAAATACTTTGTAACACGTTTATGATAAAATCTGGCTTAAAGTTTCTGGCTTAAAGGGCAAAACTATTCTTTAATTAAAGTATAGATATGTGTATGCATTAATTAAAAGGACGGATGAATTTTAAAAAAACAAAACCTCAGTGTGCTTTGAATCTGAGTACTTTAATACTTAAAATATCAGCCACATGTAAAAGTGTGAGAAACAGAGCAGAAGAATATCTTTTCACCCTTTCCATGTAATTTCCATTCTGAGAATCACCTATAGCCATATGCATCTTTGCATTGTTTTTGGTTTTGGTTTTTTTTGCTAATTCATTGGCAGTTTTTAATTAGTAAAACTTAGAGTATATATATGCATGTATACACAAAAAATCATGGTGTACTTATGAAGGGTCAGATCCAGACAACTGGTACAAAGAGCATCTTTATCCCAACCAGTTGCTGGCATTCTTATAGGGAAATTAGCTTGAAAATTTTATCAGAAATTTCAGTGAGTGCCTCTCCAGTACAGCCTGCCTAGGGTAGGCAATGAATCAAAGCCTTTCCCAGTTCAAAGACATCTATATTGCATTCCTTATTCTAACACATTCTTCCTCTTTCTTTGTTTCAGGCTATTGAGTGGGTCAAGTTCTTTTATTCTCATGAACTGTTACTGTCTTTCTTTAAGTGGGCTTCCCAGACCCCATTGTAGGCTGAATCCATCCATTTTTCTCCCAATTTTCCCTGGGGATCAGAAGATCAGACAGTAATCAAAAATGCACTTCATTTAATAATAACAAACTCATCATTTATCCACTGACTGAAATGGTTCTAAGGATGCCAGTGAGATGCAATAAGTGCTGTAGACCAGCTCATGCTAGTATTTATGGTACAAAAAGAATTATAAAATTGGAAAATAGAGTACTTATTATAAAAAGATCAGAATATAAGGATGATAATAATTAAAGTTTATTTTAAAGCTCATATAATTAATATTTGTATTATGACAGTAAGACACTAAATTCTTATTGAATTTGAGTGAAAATCACAGTTTAAATTCTACATTGGGTAAATTAAAATTCAAAGAAATGCATGTTATTGATAGCTGGTATCCTTTTCCCTGAGTTTTTTCCTGAATATTAAGACAAACACAAATGAAAAGTTATAGCTCAACTGAAATAAACAATACAAGAATCTCATCTGATGATACCCCAGAAGGGAAGAAAGGAACAATAATGAAATGGCCACTACAACCAAATGAAAAGATACCACGATAATTACAAATCCTTTTAGAAAGGAAATATGCATACCACAAGTATTTAATTCATATCCTAAAAAATAAGGAAGGAATTCACCTAAAAAGTAAAGAGATTTTTTTTCAAGATAACTATCAAAAGAGAGTTATCAAATATGATGAAATTTATCACTATGAAACAAGGCAGAACTAGAGCAGGATGACCATCATGACTGGTGGTTAGAGTAACACCCCACGGAAGTAGGTCAGGTCTTTGAGCAAAGAGCTGAGACAGGACTGAAGCAGAGCCAAAGCAGAGAGAACTGGGCTAGAGGCAAGAATTGTAGGTAAGAACAGAAATTGAGGCAGGCAGTGAGAGAAGCCTAAGGTAGATGAAGATGGCCTGGAATAGTCAATTTGTGAAAACTAAGAGCTGACTTTGTATCATCCAGACCAACAGGCCCTGTTGGGGTCTTTTTTTTTGCAGTTGTTTCTGCAAAAACAAGTCTGTTTCTTGCAGTTGGCATATTTAATGCTGAAATCACATTTCAGTTGCATATAAAGTAGTAATTATTCTTCATGCATAACTGTCAAACACCAGCACTCAAATCACTTCAGTTAGTGTGTCTTTCTCCTGAAATTCATTATATTGGCATAACAATTCTTATTTTTTTAAAATTACTTTTTGTTTACCTCACAGGTGTATGTGTGTAGTATTTATAGACTTTCCTGAAGTTATTGAGCTTTTCTCCATAAATGCAAAGGCTAAAATCTATGAATAGTGAAACTTGCATTTCTCTCTTAAAAGAGTTGAAGCTCTGAGGAAATTATAAATATTTTCAATTGTTGTTGAACAATGCTGAGAGTTTATTTTTATGTGCTTCTCTTTGAATCTGAACAGATAAATAAATAAGGGTTGATTGTTTTATGAGAGTAAAACAAGTAGAAAATCAGTTTAAAGCATCAGATTTGTCATCCCTAAGTCAGTCACTAGTGTAGACATTGAGAATTACTTGAAAATTGCTAGATTTAATTACCTGATTACTTTCCATGTGTTAGAATCTTCTTCCTAACAAATACATTTTCTTAGCTTGTGGAAGATGGCTATACAATGAACCACTGAATTGTTATCAAAATCTACATCTTTACAAGTAAATATTTTGGAATCTGAGGAAACAAGTGCTTTAGATCTCCATTAACGTGATGCAACATCTTTTGAACAAAGCACAAGAAGCCACAGGTCTGATCTCAACTTCTGATGAAAAGTGCAAGGTACTTTGACCTGAAAAAGCTCCTGTTTATCAGCAGCACTCTTACAGTGGTGTCTGCCACTGTAGAAAAGCAGAAAAATAAGGAGAGTAAATGCTGAACAGAAGATAGGAATCAATGACTACTACACAGAAAACAATGAGACATCTGGGAATGAAAAGCCCTCGAGGGCTACCAATTATAAGTGTAAAAATAAAATACAGGTTTGATTTTTGCCACATGCTAATTAATGATTCAGAGCCAGACAGTGTCCTCCAATCTAGGTTAAATTAACCAACTCTAAGGACTATTTTTCTTGTATAAGTTTTTTAGACATCATGTGTGGTAAGGAAACAATGGTCCTTTATGCCTGTCATCTGTGATGTAGTAGAGCTGGGAGAAGATTCCCAATTCTAAAGTTTATACTTCTCATGCATATATAAATGTAACTCACAAACTTCTTGTGTTTTTTGGAATGCAGCTATATTACTGCAGCGGTAGAAAGGTGGTAAGCGTTCTTTCAGTGCCAATCCAGAGTATACTGAAGGAATTCTTGAGAAATGTTGATGTCTTCTATTATTTCTTCTTTCAGCAAATTACAGATCTACATCTCTGCTACCCTAAGTAGAGGAAGGATTTCCTGCACACTACTTGCATAATCATAATGACCTCGAGCAAAAGGTTTATGCCTTTACGAGAACAAAAATGCTTGAATGGCAATTTATATTGAAAATAATAGCTGCAGCAAAAGAAGACATTTCTGTCATAAAATTATCTTGTCATTACAAAAATTGAGTCTGTCAGTGTGGGGAAAAATAAATCTACAAACAACATAAACTTGATCTTGATATGAACTGACAAGGGTATTGCTTGCATTCAGTTAACAGTGTTTTGGTATTCTAGCATCTGCGAAGAGTATACTTAATCCTATCCAAGGGATACACAAACTGTAGCTATCAGGCTGCTAATGATAAAGAGGCTAACAAAGCAGTAAATGAAAGTTGCCTAAAAAGCAGAACATCTCTTTTTGCATGTACACATATATCGTTGTCATCAATGATCATCATAGCCAAGTGAAATAAAGCTTAGTTAACGATGTAAACATACTTTTAAGAACTCCTGTGACCTACGTCTCCTTGCTGTGTAAGGATGACTCCCACAAGGAGTTTTTTGTCAGAAATATTTGCCCATTTATCTTTAAATGCTTTTATTGCCTTTACCATGCAACTGGTACATATAATTTCAACTAGTTCAAAGCACTAATTAAGTACTAAACACTATTGTTGCTTTGGTGATATAGAATATCCTATTTCTCTTTAACAGAGCCAACCAGGTTGTGGCTTGACTGTTACAGTAAGTATATACCAGGAATAAAAAGGGCTTCTGTATCTGAAAGCCTGTTGGCCTCTTTTTTTCCCGCAATTGTATCTGTTTTTTCGTTTATCTAAATAAAGACTAATATCTTTGGCTACAAGTCTTCTCTTGCTTATATACTTAGATCATTGTAATTATAAGTACAATTACTTGATTTTTTATGTGATTGCCAGAAACCCTTATGCCACAATGCACTTTACAGAAATATTCTCATTAATTTTTAGAGGGATTTTATTTATAATTGAAACATTTTTTCTTTACCTCTATATAGTTAATATTTTTTCATTTACCTAAAGCAACCATGTAGCCTTCAAAGTTTTCATTCGTTTCCATTTCCCACGTCCCATTGTAATCAGCAGGCATGGTGGCAAGAGCTTAAAACCAACTTCAGGTTGAAAGGTGAGGCTGGAAACAGAATCTGCTAAGAGAATGTTTTATAAACCTTTTCCTATCTTTTTTTATAAGGGTTATGGTTTTCTAGATAATACAGTTTAAGGGTCAGAGTGATAAGCCTAGAAAACTTCGCTTTCATTAACAAAGTTCAGTTGAACAGCTGGCAAACAAGGAACACTTTCTGAAATATATAGTAATACAGGATATGATTTTACAGTGACCTTTGTAAAGAACTACTAGCTATTATGGGATACCTTTGAAATAGATTGAACACAGTGGAAAATTTTACAACCCAGTTAAAGTTTCTAAGGTGAATTCTCTTTTTCAGTTCCTTTCTATGTGTCACATTTCCCTATGAAGAACCAGTCTTACAGAGCTGATGCACCCAGAACTCCCATTTAAGACTGATGGAGGTCTTGAATGTGCAACAAATGCAAGGCAGGGCAGAAAAGTGAATATTTCTGTTGAAAATATTTTTATTTTCCTTTGATTTTAAAAATTTCCTTTGATTTTCAAAATATCTGTATACCAGTAGCTGCACTTATACCAACTGTACTTCCATATTTTTGTTTAAATTTAACAGCAAGTGTAGCAAATGTAAAGTAAATGAAAATCAATCATAATTAGTATCAATTCTACCCTAAAAATGATTTTTTAATTACTCTGAAACAGCAGTTTGTGTTATAAAGGTATTTTTCATCCAGCAGCATTACATTGTTGTGGGGAAAAGCACAGATTTCAGTTGTGCAAATAAGCACATTCAGAACGGAATGGAGAATTTGAATGTGCAGTAGAACTTTATAGGAATATAAAGTAAGCACTAAAAGCAAATTAATATAAGTCAAGGTTTTAAATTATTTGTCTTTAACTAGTCAAGATAACTTACAGATTGCTCTACAGATAAAATAACTAAAGTGATCAGGAGTCCAAAACTCCTTGCTTTTCTTTCTCTCTTCTTTCTTTTTTTTTTTTTTTAATGGGAATATTATTAAAAATTTTACTAGAAAAGTATTAAGGTCTAGAACTCCGACTCAGAAATAAATAACCCCATGCAAAGCTACAGGCTTGGGG
>NW_010557002.1:2440-29830 GCF_000687285.1 Phaethon lepturus | reverse complement strand
GGAGGTGTGGGGTGAAAGAGAGTCTGGCACCGCCGCCCTGACAGCCGTCCGAAGGAAGGCTCTGTGCCCTCAGGTCGCCAAGGCAAAGATTTCATGCTGTTGTTATCCTGCTGTGTGACGATAACGTTTGAAAGGAGCGTGAAGCAGGAGCAGGTTGTGGCTAAGAGGAGGTTTGTTGGCTAGTAGGAGTTTTGATAATGCAAGTCAAGCCAGGACTTAACGTTTTTTCAGGGCAAGCTGTAGGACGTAGTCCTTTACAATTCTGCTTAGAAATATTCCTTCCAGCGCCCTACTTCAGCAGTTACTGCTGCTCCTGATTGCCTTTGACTGCTTTGCAACTCAGTGACTCCCTCCTTTTTCCTCAGGAAAACCATTGTGAACTCACCTTGACATTTGCTGATGATGTTTTTTAAAAAAAAACACACCTACAAAACAATTGATAGACCACCCTTAGTCTCTGCTCCCAAGAGTTTAATTAGACAATGTGCTAAATAGTGTTCACACAGGGTCGAGTGCTGTACGCCTTTATTCTTCCTTGGCCACTACTGTCATAGTCACCATTGTGCTTGCCACCACGGGGGTGGAAGAGATGCTGAAGTATGAGGATATCAAAAACCACTTTTGTGCACAGAGGCGTTCTCAGGCCCTCTTGGAGTGATCGTGTTTCCTGGTAGATAGAAATAACAGTATTCCAGACCAAGGAAAAAAGCCTGCTTGGAGACAGTATAAACATACAAACCAACGTTCAGTTAAGGCCAGGAATTCCTCTAGCAGGATTTGGGAGTCTGATCTGTATTAAAAATGGGACATATCTAAGGAAGCTTGTCACCTTCTTGCCCCTTTGTGGTTCTGTGGTTCTCTTCTTTCCCTGCATGGTTATTGGAAATATATAAGAGTAAATGTGTATTTCAGCATAGAAATACGACTAAGTTGTCTGTGAAACCTTTCGTGTTTAGAAAGGTACAAAGATGTCTTAACCTTAGCACTTGGCAGAGAGTGTGTCCATGCCAGGAAAAGCGAGTTGGAAGTTCATCAGGTGGCTAATAAGCAAAATGATATCCATGCTGTTTGGGAGCAAGTTTTCAAGCTTCAGCAAATAGTTGTACCTTTCCCCAAGCTGATAGAGGGTGTGTTTAAAACTGCTTGGCACAAAATGCGATGGGAAGAAGCGGTGCTGGCGCTGTACTATGTTATGCAATCTGACATATGCTGCAAACAATAATTAAGTGTATGTTCTCTGTTGTGGCTTTTAGGATTTTGTCACACAAAGTGTGTGTGTGGGGTAACATTTTTTCTTCACTAGGACTACTCTAGCAGTTCTGAATCTAAATGAGCTATAATGCATACAAGCTGTTTAAAATTAATCAAAGCTTAACTTTTCTCACATGAAGAAGTCCCTGATCTGCTTTTTTGTCTCAGTTCTGTGATATAATTTAACCTAACTTTGAAGACTAAAAATTTTTGTTTTTCTTAACTCTTTCAAAGTACTTGCAGGTGATGCTCCCAGTGTGCAGAGTTTTTTGTTTTATTTTGGGGTTTTTTTTTGTTTTAATAAGGCCAGGAAAGCACCTTCAAAACTCTTGATGGAGGTATTCAGGCAACTGTAACTTCATGTTTCCTGCTAAATTACATCTGTTTTGTGGATAACCTGGCGGGTGATGAAAAGGGTAGGGAAGTCAAAGAGTTACTGAATATTTTTTGATCTGTCTGCACCTTAACATAACATTCTTTAGAACAAGGAATGCAAGCCCTGTTTGTAGGGCAGTCATCTGTAGGGGGAGAGGGAAGCACGATGCTGGTGGTCGCTGCCTTCCAATTGTATGCTGGTGCCTGAAAGTGTGTTTATATATGCTGGTAACTAGGGAGATGATGAATAAAAGTAGATTAGGTATCAGTTAATTAGTTCAGCTAGTTCCATTCACAACTTTTTTTTGGGTGAGCTTATGTATTTTCAGCTCAAATGGCTGGCTGCGTTGCTGCATCAACACCTGTACCAGCACAGTGACATGGGGAGGAAGCAGACTCAGTTGGGCTGAATTAAGATAATTCACCAAGACTAAGTGTATAGTAATCAATTCGGTGTGTATGTTCTGCTTTATTTACTTGAGATGAATACCACTTCAGCTCAAAATGAATGTTTAGATGATTTTATATACAATACCAGATGAATCTCTAACATACAAATTTTGCATGTTTACCCTGTATCTTGCATAACATGGGCCTCACAGTAAAATGCAAGTGCTTCTAAAATCAGGGGTTCTTTGGTTTTGGATTTTTCAGAGCAAGGGAATTATATCTGGTTCTGCATGGTAGAAATCTTAGCTGTGCGATTGAATTACCTATAAACACAGAAAATCAGACAATGTATTTCGCTTTTGATTTAGTGATCAGTCTACTTCAAAAAGAAAAGCATCAGTAATAGTAACTAGATACAAATAATGTGAGAACTGTTTCAAGTATGAACTATACCCAACTTCTTGAAAGAGGACTTATAGTTAATGCAAACTTTGTTATAGTCCAAATTTGAGTAATAATAGAAAAAGACTTTCCTGGGCTTTCTAAATTAAAATCGTAACTTCTTGCTTAGGAGTAAGACATTAGGCTTCTGGGGGGATATCTGAATGTTAGCAGATCCTCATCACCTAGACCCCATGCCTGTCACTGTTTAAGAGGCATTTGGAGACAATGCCCTTAAGAACTTGCTTTAACATTTGGTCAGTCCTGAAGTTGTCAGGCAATTGGACTAGATGATCATTGTAGGTCTCTTGCAGCTGAATTATTCTATTCTGTTTTTCCCCGAAAGCCTTAGAAAAATCAAGTTTCTGTTTTCTTTGCGTATTAGTCTGACTCCTGAGATCTTTGTTAGTGCCTGCTAACCATGCCTGACACACAGGTTGGTCTGGCTCTGCACCCATGGCATGGTTTTGCTCATCAGTGTAGTATCTGGACACCTTGAGGAGTGTGTTGTTATCTTCTGTGACCATTGTCTCAGCCTTTCTCCGTGAGTTGTGCTTAGGTCCTTTGGAAATCATGCGGCTTAGTACTCCCCAGTCTGGTTAAACCCACTGCTACCAAGATTAGTGTCCTCAGTGCTGGCTGGGTGCCTGCGTGTTTGAAAGAGCCAGCAAAGACTCCTCCACTGGGATCTGGGATCAGCGCTGCCACTCGCTACTCCTTCCGCTGAGCGTGACTGATGGCTCCCACGGGCCATGGGGGCTCCTTCGGCATGCCTGGAGACCCGGGGCTGAGCTGGACTCCGGCAGCGGTGGGCAGGGTGGAACCAGACAGCTCGAGAGGGTGTCCTGGGTGCTTGGCCTCCCCTGACACGAGAAGGCTGCTCTAGGAGCAGTTCATATTCTATTGTCTTCATATGTTACTGGCATTTAGGATTGGCTTAATTATTATATTTATTAAGGGAGCAGGCTTGCAGAATAGCCTTCAGTGGCTACATGTGCATTGTTCTCTTCTCCAGGTTCCTTCGATTCTTTTTTTAATTGTAGGAATGAATAATTGTTTGCAAACCTGTTTGTGTCTGTATCTCAATGTAATTGAAAGAATACATTAATAACTGCCTCACTTGCCATGACACCCAGGATTTTAATAATTCACTGCTAGAACAGTATCTTTATTGCTGAGTCTGAGTGGAAGTTAAGGAGAGCCTGTCAAGTCCTTGCTTTCTCCCAGTAGATGCTGGTCTCACAGATCAAAAGTGTATTGGTAGTGCCGTGGGCACTGGGATGAATAAAACCTGGTCCTGTTCAGGTTGTCTTCTGGTTATTGGCAAGCCTTCCCTGTGTGGAGGGTTCTTGTGACAGCATTAGCACCTGCTGATGGATGCTTACTGGTACTTACTGGCGAGGATTGAATTTGTACCGCAACCCCTTCTTCAGCAGGGGCACCAATACAATTTCTTTTCTTCCCCCAGTCATGGTTTTCGGGCAGCTTCGTGTCTGTACAGGTTTGACCCTCGGTGTAGTTGAAGTCAACCGCAGGCCCAAAGCTAATGCAAGAGCAGACATGCGCGTGGGTGCTGTGACTGCCTGAGCCTGGTTGTCAACAGAAGTATTTTTAACTGTGATCAATTACATTTGAATATTCTTTTTAAAAGTTACGTGGTAATTTTGTTCTTAAAGGATAACTTTTTATCCCGTGTCAGCAGAGCTGCAGCCTGCCTGATGATCTTAAAACTATCCCTAACAAATACGTACTGTGTTACTTCTGTAACCATGATAGAGAGTCAGTGACACAGGACCTCATCAGAGGAGCTCATCAGAAGGTGAACAGCTCTTGCTGACAATAGCTCATTATGGCCCTGTGCTTGATGTCAGAGTTGGAAATGGAGTGAGAAGTGTGATGCCTTGCTGACAGGCAGGCACAACTAGCTAGCAGAGGCAGATTTTTGATGTAATAGGCAGTGTTCAGTTATATATGTACCTATCAACAGTTTTCTGACTGTGGTGAAGGTATCGGACCTATTTCACAAGCTCAGTGGCGATGCCAGGCCTCTTCCAACACACAGCAGCTCGGGCTCTTGGCACAAGTTTCAGGGGTTCGTCTCTGTTCTGGGGTCATGCCAGAAAGGTGTCAAAAAGACGAGTTGGTTTCACCGTTTGGAGTGATGCCTGTGTCTCCTCACAGGTATGGCTAGAACCAGGTTTCCATCATAAACCTGAATGGGTTTTTTTGGTCATGGTTTGACTTGTGTCACAAAATGGAGATAGTCTGTGCCCAAAGAGTTATCTCTCAGAAATGGATTTTTTTGCGTTTCTTATAACATTTTATGCACAAAGTCCAAGTCAAAAGTAAAATCCTGCTATAAAGTTAAAGCAATGAGAATAGCATCAACATCCAGTATGGGCATTAAAAGCAGATTTAACAGTTCTCTTGCCTGTTGAAACAATCCAACTCCTGCATTTGTTTCCTATAAGCAAAACCAACTGACACTAAAGCATGCCTTCTATAAGCTTCCCAGCCTCATGTTTCTCTCCCCTCCAGCTTGTTTGGTAATTGTGTGTATGTTGTTCCTTGAAAATAAGCCTGCCTTGACTAGTCAGCTTCTTTGAAAAGCTGGGCAGGCTAAGAATATGGGGATTGTTGCTACAGAAAACAGTTCAATAACAGACATTTTGTAAGAAATTATTTTCATGTTCCTGGAAAATTTTTCTTTTTTGCCATAGGTAAGTATTGTAGATAGATTTAAAGGAAAAATGCTCTGATGATGTATGAGCTTTCTTTCAAGAAGCCGTTTAAACAAAGAGTTATTTTGTTCAAACAGAAATAGAACTGTCTAGACTTTTATTGTAAGTGAACACTAGAACAAGCCAGAACCTTCCTTCCCCTTTGGTGAAGGAGGAATTTTGTATCAAAAATACGGTTTAAAACGTTTAGGTTGCATAAAGCGTACATGGTTTTTCTTAATTCTAGGAGCTACAATAACTTTTCTCTTTGTTCTCTAGGGATTTAAGTCATAATCATTTATTGTCATCCAACTGGAGCATTGATTTGTCTGTTCATACACTACAAGAAGTGTAAGTTGGCTTTTGTGAGGATAAAATCTAAAGAATTTGTACCTAATTCTATTTAGTACATTTCATTGCATGTCTAGATATCTGGTCTGACTTGTAGAAATATTCAGTGCCAGTTAATTAAAAATGGATGCTTTATGTTGGCAGTGCATTTTATGTATAAAACTGGTGCTTTGTGAGCATAAAACTTTTTCACGAAAGGTTAGAAGACCAGTATTTTTCAAAAGAAATTAGATGTTTGTTTTGACTATAGCTGATTCTAAGTTAAAGAGAAGTAATAGTATCCATGAGAATGGTAAAAACTAGTGTACTTTGCTATTAAATTGTTTAAATTATCGAATATTTAAGCTTTTAGGGAATCTTTTTTGTCAACTATGAAGTATTATTAACATAACAGAATTGTTAAATGTGTTCTGTGATACGAGTTATTTCTGCTGCATACAGAAGGGTTTTTCTTCTCTTTGAAGTGCCAGTAATCTTTTTTGTTGCCTGTGTTTTGTGGTGTTTTTTTTTTTTTTAGGAAAATGAATTACAATGAGCTAAGTGAAATTCCATATTTTGGAGAAACAACTTCTAATATAACTGTTCTTTCATTGTAAGTAATATTTTGTCTGTCTTTTTCTTGTTTAACAAATGGGAGAATTGTATTAGAGTTCTGCTATCAAGTTTTAGGAAAACATAGTTTCTTTTGTCTTGAAATACTACTCATCTAAAGTGCTTTGAGGAATATGTAAGCACTCTTTAAAGAAATACAAATCAGTTAGACAATCAAGTCACCATAAATTACCAGTAAAATGCAGTCAACAAAGGCAGGCAGCTTTGAAGGGGAGGGGTTCAGTCCAGGGATAACAGTTCCCACAAGGAACAGCCCAGCTACAGGCCCCAGAATTTGAATCTATTCGTATGTCAGTGGCAAATAGCTCTTGGATTTTCAGAGTGTTAATTCCTAAAGCGATACTGAAGTGTGTGCTACATGTCCCATCTAAGAGGCTTGCTAATAATGTTTATATGCAGAATCCTGTAGCTGTTTCAGCTGTGCAACTTAAAGGATGGCATGTTTTGGTAATCATTATTTGTTGCTGGTATTTTTCAGGGTACACAATACTATTCCAGAAATAAATGCTGAGCAACTCCAAGTTTACCTTTCATTGGAAAATCTAGATCTTAGTTCTAATCTTATCTCAGAAATTAAAGCTGCTTCTTTTCCACGGATGCAACTGAAGTACCTGTAAGTATGAGTGATCTGTTATGTCTGGGATTCCTGGCTCTACAACTATAATGTTGAAGACCTCATCTACTCTAAGTTAGTGTGTTAAAGTAGGCAGCCCTGTGCGGTTTTGAACTGGTAACAGTGCTCAACATAGCTACAAATGTCCATGAAATAAAATACTTTTCATACCAATCTGTATTGCATTTTCTCAAATAGTATGGAAAACCATAACTGCTGTTGTCAAAGTGCAGGTACTTCAGCCAGCAGGGACTTGGAATGGTTTCTGCCCATTTTGAGTAAATAACTGTTGACATTCTCTTGACCGTGTCTAACTGAAGCATGGGTATGCAGTAAAAATCAGCTCCTAGCACTGATTCCTTTGGGAAAAAATATTTAATTTGGTATACTAGAATTCAGATTTCTGATGTGACTTCACAAAGAACTTGAGTTCAAATAAAAGGTGGTCTTTCTGAAGTGCTTCTGCAGTTGTGTTCATAAAATTCTCCATGTTCTGAAAGGCTTCTTTTCCTCTTCCTTTCCTAGGAATCTGAGTAACAATAGAATAACTACTCTGGAAGCAGGCTGTCTTGATAACTTATCTAGCTCACTAATGGTGGTAAAGCTGAACAGAAACAGGATTAGTGTGATTCCACCAAAGATCTTCAAATTGCCTCACGTGCAGTTTCTGTAAGTAGCAGTCTTGAAAGCTTAAAAACAGTTGTTCATCTCAGTGTGTGTTCTTGACTTTCACAAAGTGGTTCTTATCAAAAGGTGTCTTAATATTTGAATGTTATCTTTATATAAGGGAACTGAAAAGGAACCGGATTAAAATAGTCGAAAGCCTTACATTCCAAGGACTGGAATCCTTAAAATCCTTGAAAATGCAGCGCAATGGGATTAGCAGACTAATGGATGGAGCATTCTTTGGCCTGGGTAATATAGAAGAACTGTAAGTATGCTTAGTTGTGGAATTTCTTTCAGGGATGCTGGCTGTGGAGGGTTGTGTCCTGTATGGCTTCCCTTACATCAAGGCTGTGCTGAGATATTGATGAGCATCACAGGAAATGAGTTTACAGATCTGTATTTTCCCCATTATTTTAATATCATGTCTGGTAACTTCAGAGGTGGAAAGATATTGGCTCTCTCCCCAACCTCTTCCCACTTCGTGATCAAGAATGCTTTGACTCTGTAGGTAGCTGTTTGCTGGTTTTCATTTGCACTCCCCATAAGGTGGGATGGTTCTTTGTTGTGTGACTGTTTGACAGATAGTGCAGGTGTGCCATGCAGTGCAAGCAAAAGATTTTACAAAATAAATAATCTTTGAGCACAGAGACTACAGTTTTGCTTCTGCCATTGGATCACTGCAGCTGTTATTGAGTTACTCAGTTCTTCGTATACTTCTGTTTGCTCTTTTGGTTTCAGTGGAATGAATATAATGTTATGTTGGCATCCAGAAGGTGAAATTTTGTAAATATATGTTTCATTGAGTATCTCTTTGGCAAATGTTTTTCCTTCTAATTCCTTAGAGAACTGGAACATAATAACTTAACAGAAGTAAACAAGGGCTGGCTGTATGGTCTGCGGACATTGCAACAACTCTATGTTAGCCAGAATGCCATTAACAGGATCAGTCCAGATGCATGGGAGTTCTGCCAAAGACTTTCTGAGCTGTAAGTTCTGGGCTGCTTTTCATTGGGGATTTTGTAATGTTACAATAACAGATTGGATAGCGTGTATGTAGCAAGAATGAATTACCAAAGGAAGTACTCAATTTCCTTGTTAGGCCCATGGTAGTGCTGTGTATTTTACTTCTCTTTATAAGTGCTCTGTTAAAGAAATTAATCAAAACTCAATAATTAATCAAGTTCGATACTATCTTCATAATTAATCCCCCTCTACTTGCTTTTAAAGTGCATTTCAATGTTTCTAGAGACTTGTCATACAACCAACTAACTCGCCTCAAGGAATCTGCCTTTGTGGGACTTGGTTTATTGGAGAAACTAAACCTGGGTGACAATCGCATTAGTCACATTGCTGATGGTGTGTTTAGAGGTCTGACAAATCTTCGAACCTTGTAAGTACAGAAAACTTCCAGTTAAAATTTCAGTTTAATGCAGTGAAGCTTTTGGAAGTAAAGACAATGAATGTTGCACTGTGCAAGCCTGAGATCAGTGTTTTGGCGTTGTTGTGTGCTGTCCTGCCTGCAGGTGTGGCAGTGCTGATAATCTTTTGGTCTGCTGAAATAAGAGAATTCTGGCCCAGGTAAAACAAACCAGACACTTAATTTTATTGGTGATAGGACAGTGGCTTGGTGACTTTGAATGCCCAGTTGCGTGTCACACCGGTTTCTGAGGTGTGGATAGTCGGCTTGCATAAATGCCGGCTGTGGAGCAAATGGTCAGCCTGGACCTCTCTTTGTTCCAGAAGGTTTTGTTACGGTTGGAACCTCAGAAACCAAGTGGTGAATCCATTTGGTTGCAGAAGGTACGGTTTAGCCCACCCTGCTTGTGTGCTGAAGTCATAGGCATAGCGTATGGAGGAGTGTAGGATTACTTCTTGCTGTCAGAGGCACAGCTCTGCACTTGCCAGGACCTTTTGTAGCAGCTGCAGCTCTTTGATATTTCTGACAAGAAAAGACTCAATCCTGGCTCTTAATAAAAAAAAAAAAAAGTGTCCCAAGTAGATCTGAACAGTTGTAATCATCCTAAACAATGGTAGTTTGAGGAAGGAGTGAAAGTTTATAACCCCTCTGTCAGTTCATTAAATAAATGCTTAAATAAGCAAACTCACCAGAGAGATTTATGTAAGCAGTCATATTCTGTTAACCTTAATGCAACCTTTTAATGAAATAATTAAAACTAATTTCTTAGATTTAGAGTAGCATGAAAAAGAACAAGAGCAGATTAATTAGTAGGTTTTCCTGGGCTCCTCAGGGGCGTCAACAGCCGGGAGGCTGGCCGTTCGCCTGGGGTTGGAATGTGCAGGATGGAGGGCAGTGGTGATTAACAAGGCTCCAAGCATTCGTGCCCAGCCAAGCATGAGGAGCCAACTCCTCAGCTCACACAATGAGGGGCTTTTCTTTTGGGTTGCTCACTCATTTTGCTAAATGGTTGAAGTAGTGGAGTGTAAAAATACTTCAAACAACAGGAGATACCGCGTTGCTGTCGGATTGGTTCCATTGTTGCTTGTATACTGGTTGTTTCAATGCTAAGGCTGATGTAAATATTTCTATGTTCAGCTCCTGCTGCTATTCTGCAATGTAGTTTTAATTAACAATAATAAACCGTAAAACTGTGTATTAACTACAAGGTAATAAAAGCAAGGTAGGATTAACGGTGTATCTAAGAATAGCACTGAAGTTTTACATCTTACTGCATTATTTACTTGGCAATACTGTGAGTAGCTTGGCATTGATAGCCCTCCAGCATTCACAATCTAAAATTCTGAAGGAGATCTGGAGATAATTCTAGAAACAAGTTTCAAATCACAAGAATGAGCAACCTGGAAATAAATTTGGCATATTATTCATCTGGTCCTTCTTATTAGATCACATCCAAGTTGAGTACCTTAGCTTGAATAATTTTCAAAAAGGAAAGTACTTAATGTGAGCAAATATCAAGGACATATTTAAGACCTTGTGATGCATGAATTGTGGAATTCTTTTCTTTCTGTCCTAAATGTTAAAGTGTATATATATTAATTGTGGAAATGACTGCTGCATGGTGTTAAGAACAAGACTTCCATATTTCAAAGTAGGAAAAATAAGAAAATAACGTGTTACCACTGACAATGTCCTGAAAGTTCATCCCAGTCTCTTCCAGGATGCTGTTTTATGCAATTTACAATTTCACCCAAGGGAAAGTAGATACTTAATTTTTCCACCATTAGTACAAGGAAAGAAGGGTTTATATGGGTTGGTATATACTTTTTGTATATATACAATTGTCTGTATATATAGCTCACTTTCTGTGTCACTTGTTTGGAAGCTCCATCAAGCTGATGCATATAATAGCTGGCAAAATGCAGTACAGACCATTTTTCATTGGTGTATCTTCCTTTAAACACACTCCTGCCTGCAGGGACTTCTGTGCACAGTGGTATCAAAACAGATGAAAACTGTGTTTTTGGAAACTCTTGACTCAGTGCATGCCGATTAGGCTAAAAATGCAATGGAATTTATTTCACCTTCTTTCTAAAAGGCATTTATTCCTCTACAAACCGTATTGCTACATTGCTTTTGCTGTTTAGATGGCTCTTCTATGTGAGGGGCTGAAGCGCTGTGCAGAGGACAAACAGAAATCCCATTAGCTGGTAACAAGATTTGTGAGCAGAATATCAACTTCATTCTGAAAATCTACTACTTTGTGCCTGGCAGCCTTACACCACAACCTGTGTGTAATCTCTTAATATGCTAATGCTATTATAAGCCTGTTACTCAGGAAGATTAACGCTGCTGGTGTATTGGTTAATTCACTTACATGAACCAACTTGTTCAGGAACCTCTCCCAGCTTCTGGTAAATAGTCCATCACATGACAAGTGCTAGTCAGACTGAGTCTTTCCTTAAATACCACATCAAGAAGTTGTACTTCAGAATTTGTTTGTGGTTCTGTCTGCGGCACTGATCTTGAACAAGTCTATTTTCTCTTGCATCTCTGAAATGGAATATTCATCTTCTGACAAGCTTAGTTTTATAACAGGTTTGAGACCTTCCAGGTGACACTGTGCCAGAACACAATAGCAGGCCTGTACAACAGTAAGTTCTCTTCCCTAGCTCACCACTAGCAGTGGTCATGATGATGTTACAAGGCTGCTTTATAAGAAAGCTCCTCTCCCACAGGGACTTGCGGAACAATGAAATCTCCTGGGCCATAGAAGATGCAAATGAAGCATTTGTGGGACTCGGCAGGCTGGATAAACTGTATGTACTACAAACCGTTGAAATGACAGTACTTCCCAGGCATGCAGAGTAGAGGGAGAGTGCAAAATATTAAGTAACTATAAGTAACTATAAATCAATGACACAAGGCAGAAAGCCTTTCTAGTTGGCAGCTGTATTCAGTGTGTTTCCACTTGTGTGCTGCAACCTCTTGATATAGGCTTGGGTTCTGTGTTCAGGAGCATTCGATCTGCATAGCACTGGATCACCTTGCAGCACCAATTTGAAGAAATTATGCATTCAAATACTTGTGCTTTTATTATTGAGTAGCCCAGTCCAACTGTGTGATGATTGTCACTTTTTCGGCTGCTTTAGTTGGGTAAAAGTTATTGCTTATCAAAAAAGCAACAACAAAGAAAATATTTTTGAGCAAATTTGAAACACTATTGGATTAACAGCTTTCCAGTACTTAGCTATGTGCTTTTCATCCAGTGCCATGTGCTTTGTAGGAAGCTCCATCCTATGGAGCTACAGACATTGCTTATAACAAATAGCTTGGTATGAGGGTGCAGTCTCAGGAACGAATGTGCTTGTGGCAGATTGGTGTTAGGAAGTTATTGCTCCACTCCCAAGTTCTACTTATCACTGTTTCATTCTGCTGACTTAAGTTATCTTCTGACACATCTTTAACCCAAATCTCTACATTAAGAATGGAAAAGTAACCCTATTCTGGGGAAAATCAGTTGAGTCTTTAAGCTCAGAAAACAGTATTTAATCTTTTTAGCTCAGCTAGAACTAGAAAAACTTAGTTAAACATCATAGGGAACTTCTTTGGGGTCTTATTTGTGAACTCTAATTGACATTCAGACTGGTTTCTGGGGTTGGGGGGCTTTGTCTTTCAGAATCTTACAAGGAAACCAGATTAAGTCAGTTACCAAAAAAGCATTCTCTGGTCTTGAAGGACTTGAACATCTGTAAGTACTTTACTTTTTATAATTTCTAATTGTTTGTCAATGTCAGTCTTGTATTCTCTGTCACATTCTCAAGAATTTAACTGAAGGTAGCATATGAAATCATACTTACCTGTTGTTGTTCTCTTTGATTGACTTACAGAGATTTAAGCAACAATGCAGTAATGTCCATCCAAGAAAATGCATTTTCCCAGGCTCACCTGAAGGAGCTGTAAGTTCATGACAATTATTTAGAGATTCTTTACACCTTGCGAAGAAAACTTCAGCTGTTGTAGGATTGGCTGAAGTTGACTGAAGTGTGTCTGCTTTCATCATGAAATACTTAAAGCAGTGCTGGTAAACTATTGACTCAGTCAATAGCAGTATACTTAGATTTAAGGTTTGATAAAATCTGCACCTCCATTTCCTTAGTTGCAATTAGTAAAAAATAATTTTTCCTGCAATGCTGAACCATTAATTTTTTCGTATCTTGTGATTTTGCAGCAAGCTCAGCACACACTAGCATGTAGATAGTGAACAAAACAATCAGGAATTTTTCAGGGGGGCTAGCAAACGCAATGTTTTGTATTCCCATTTTTGGGGCTAGGGAAAGGCTTTAAAAATTCACAGCTAGACAAGAATATTTACTTGCTCAACAGATACTTAGGCTGCTAGAGCTTCTTGTGATCTTCAGACATTTGAAGTATTGTAATGTGAACTGACTGTCACACCCAAGACTAAACCTACTGTAATGCAGTCATCTCTATGAGATAAAGTCTCTGAATATTGTGTAATCTGTTTTAAAACTGTTATTCATTTAGTTAATCTTGGCCAGGTGGACTTAGTCTGCAAGATCTGCCAGTTTGAGGAGACACATTTTAGGTGTTATCTAAGATAAGACTTTCATTGCCTTCTCTAATGTATCTTAAAAATGAGTAATTGTTGGTATGTATGGGCAAGCAGCAGGATGGAATCCTGGCTTGTGTGCCTCTCCTCTCTCACTACTGGATTCATCTAGTGGCAGATCACTTTGTGTTAAAAAGCTGGACTTCTCCAGTCAGTCACTCACTCATACATAATATTTAGGAAACTTTGAAAGCAGGTTGTGGGGAAGAAGTGACCTATCATTGTTTCCTGTTTGCAGTTTCTCTGTGGAGCAGAGAAAACAACCTGCAGTAGATACCTCTATGAAACAAATAACTTTCTTAAATATTGATTAGCTGGCGTGAAAATGAGTATTGAGGCTTATATGCATTTCATAATGGCAGGTGTGTTTAGTTTGAGACATAGAGCTGCTCTGCAGAGTTATGTTTCTTTTAACTGCTTTAAAGAGGGATGGAATAATTGTAAAGACAGGCTTAATTATTTTAGAAAGTTGAAATTCCAAGGTTATTTTCTTCAAAATTAAAAAGAAATGTAGGGTTTCAATGCTGACATAGAGGGAAGGATTTTCTGGATTGTCTATAGCATATATAGCTAACATTTTATAATAAATACTCATAGGCATAAAAGACTACTATAAATCTTGAAGTTTCTGAACGTATATGCTTTGTTGTTTTGCTGCATGAAATCACATGTAGGAATGTGAAATACATAAATTTTAATCACACTTCTGTTTTGCCTTGTTTCTGCAGAATTTTGAACACTAGCAGCTTGCTTTGTGATTGCCAGTTGAAATGGCTGCCACAGTGGCTCACTGACAGCCATTTACAGCAGGCTGTAAATGTTAGCTGTGCTCATCCTGAATGGTTAGCGGGACAAAGCCTTCTCAGTGTGGACCCTAATGACTTTGTCTGTGGTTTGTATTTTTAATGACTTTTGATATAAAAACATGGTAACACAAATCTGTGCAGGTACCTTTCTGAAATCAGGCTGTAGCACTGCTGGAGGTACTTGGTCTTGGCCATGATGCACATGTGGGCCTGTGTACATCACTGGCTCTGCTTTGGAGTTTGGGATTTAATTCTGTTTTTCTTTGCTCTGTTTTGTTGTATTTGAGCACTGAAGCTAACCTGAGGGAGTAATTCTGTGACACTGTGTTGTCTTTCATTTAGGTTACTGTTAAAAAACGATTATGCTTCCATTCTCCCTGCTTATGAATGCCTTTAGCTTTGGAAGGGCTGTTTGACACTTCCGTATTGATTCTTGGCCATACCAGCAAGGCTAGAGCGTTAATACTCTGGCACGTTTTCTGATACTCCATATCTGTAATATTTATTTGGTCTCTGCCACCACAGTTTCAGACATAAGCCTGTTTATTTTTGTAACCGAACTGTGAAATGGAAAACTCTTTGCCCAGAGTCATGTGTGAAGTCTGTGGCAGGCCTTGGAAATAGTCTGGTGTTCCGTTTTCCGGGTGAGCAATCTGATAAGTGCTACTTGTGTGTATGCAATTCTTTCATTCTTTTGGTGGTAAAGGCTACAATAATCATGATGTAGGCACAAGCACCCACTTCTCCATTCTAATATCACCACTGCGGTGCCTGACACCGAACACTGTGTGTGCCTACCAGAATGTCTTTGCTGAAATAATGGGTATTGAAATAACTCTTTATCGAGTGGGATGAGATAGTGAACTGCCAGCTTGCTATGCTTTGTATTTGTAGAACTTAAAGGCTCTTCAAGATACTGAAATTACCTGAAAATAAATCTCAGTCCTTTGTGAAATAGCCTAAAATAGCCAGCTGAGCACGGCTTTTGTGTGTGATCTAAATATAGCACGTTCCCGACAGTTGTACAAAATGCAGGGTGCTGCTCAAGACCATGCTTCTACGCTGATTGTTCTCAGTGCTTATTCTGTATGCCTACCTGTGGTTCTAATCCTCTTTCACAGTTTGATTTCCAACTGACAACAGCTGAATATGTGCACTTCAAGCAGGATATCTGTTTCCAGCGCTTGCTTTCTGCTTACATTGTCTTTTGAGTGAGTTTTCTTGCAAAATTAATTGCAAGTTGAAGAGGAAAGCAACTAATCTTGGTGCTTTTATTTTCAGATAATTTCCCTAAACCGCAGATAAGAGTGCATCCTGAGACAACAGTTGCTCTGCGAGGCATGAATGTGACTCTGACTTGCACTGCTGTGAGCAGCAGTGATTCACCCATGTCCACTGCCTGGCGTAAAGACAGTGAAGTATTGTGTGATGCAGAGGTTGAAAATTTTGCCAGATATCAGCAGCAAAGTGGTGAGGTGGTAGAGTATACCACTGTCCTGCATCTTTTCAATGTGAATTTCACTGATGAAGGAAAGTATCAGTGCATCGTCACCAATCACTTTGGCTCCAATTATTCCAACAAAGCCAAGCTGACTGTCAATGGTAAGCAATAATGGTGACAAAGGAAGAAATGCTTTTAACCTAAAGCTTTATTTAAATAGTTGCAAGTCTATTTTTCACTAGAGCTGGCCCAAAATAGTCTTGCAAGACTGTCTCACTGGTATTTAGAAGTATCAAACATCTTTTTATAAAGCAGGAAAGAAGTGGTTGGGGTTTTTTTTTTGGTGGGTGAAAAGCCAGCCTTATGTTCACTTTTCAAAAGGGGCAGCTATCTCCCATGCTTTCATTATAACACAATTAGTTGTTCATCTAGTTAAATGGAGGTAGAATTCTCTTAAACTAAAAGCTCCCTCTGCTGTTTCTTCAGAACTAAGCATCTTTCCCATGTGTAAAGCTAGGGAAGATTCCACTGAAAATAACTGGTGGGACTGGAAACAAACTCTGACAAATCAATGAAGAAGCCCTTTGTTTTTAGCCATAATGATTCTATCTATTTTGGCTTGAGGGAAGGGAGGTAAGAAGACAACGTTCACATCAGTCGCTAGACCACTGATCCCCATTGTATCTAAGAGCAGAGGTGCCTGTGTTGCTTTTCTTGTCCTGAACAGATAATGCAGACTTGGACTGATGAGGTGGAAGTTCACCTTCCTTATTACCAGGGAAGAAAGAGCGTGACAAAGGGCTTATGAAGAAGGCTAAACCTTTTCCCTGTCTTTTCCCCATGAGAAATGTTGTCCTTCAGATGGTCTTAAATGAACGCTGTAGATACTGTATTTAAATTTAGAGGATAGGCTCTGAGAAATGACCGCTGAAAATTTCTGTAGTTTTTCAGAAAAATCTGCCTCTCTCTTAGGGAGAACTACAGGTGTGTTTCAGATTTGCTTGTTTTCAGATATTCGCTGTGCTATGGAGCTTTTGCTGCTTTTTCCCCTGATACTGAAAATACTGAAACTGCATCTCCTTTTTACAGAGCTGCCTTCTTTCCTGAAAACCCCCATGGATCTTACTATCCGCACTGGGGCGATGGCCCGACTGGAGTGTGCTGCAGAGGGTCACCCTACTCCGCAGATCTCCTGGCAGAAAGATGGTGGCACAGACTTCCCTGCTGCAAGAGAGAGGAGGATGCATGTCATGCCTGAGGATGATGTGTTCTTTATTGCAAATGTAAAAATAGAAGACATGGGAATCTATAGCTGTATGGCACAAAACATTGCAGGTGGTTTGTCAGCAAATGCCACGCTGACTGTGTTAGGTAAGTGGTGTGCTAAACTGTGCTTGTGTATGGATCCCTTCACTTTTGCAGTGGTAGTGTAGCTTATCTATAAGTAGCAAGCTTAAGTCCTGAAGAATGAAGTTAAGATACAAAGAGCACCACTTGGCATGATTTTTGAACAGTGAAGCTTTAGAAGCTAAGCTACAGTGCTGACCAGTGAAGTTAGTATGATCTTTGCAGGAGAGGACTGAGAGGCATATCTCAATCCGGCTGGTGTCGACTAGATAGTTAATTTGTGTTGTCTTGGAACAAAGTCAGTGGCAGGTAACATGAACTGTGCTGTGTAATAGCGGAAGGACAGTTCCTTCTGGGGTGTGGTGTTTTTTGAAGGCACTGACTTTTAACATTATGGTCATATGGAAATTTAGAGTTGGAATACGTAAAGCAGACTGTGGCTAGCACAATTTTGGGGATATTTGCTGTACCTGCATTTGCTGCAGTGATCCATAGAAGAGCTGAACTCACAGGATTTCCTGTATCCTGTGTTTCATTGCTCAAATTTAGGTTCAGGTTGTAAGATCAGATTTTTAAATATCATGGAGTACACACTGGTGTTGCACCATGAAGTTATCTTACAATTTTTTTTTTCCTCCACTGTTACAGAAACTCCTTCCTTCGTTAGGCCCCTGGAAGACAGAACAGTAACCCGAGGTGAAACTGCTGTCTTGCAGTGCATAGCTGGTGGCAGTCCTGCCCCTCGCCTCAACTGGACTAAAGACGATGGCCCTTTGACAGTCACAGAAAGGCATTTTTTTGCTGCAGCAAATCAACTCCTTATCATTGTGGATGCTGGACTAGAGGATGCTGGGAAGTACACGTGCATTATGTCCAACACACTGGGCACCGAGCGTGGCCATATTTACCTAAATGTCCTGGCTTCCCCAAATTGTGATTCTTCCCAGAGCGGCATGGTCCATGAGGAGGATGGCTGGACAACAGTCGGCATTGTAATTATTGTTGTGGTGTGCTGTGTTGTGGGCACTTCCCTGGTATGGGTTATCGTGATCTACCACATGAGAAGGAAGAGTGAAGATTACAGCATCACTAACACAGGTGAAGTACAAAAGCAACAGCCTTCAGCCCTGTTTTTAGTTCAAAACATTTGTTAAGAGTGGTGAAATTTTTGGATTAAATGCAGATGGATAAGATTGAAGAACTGAAGATTTCCTTCTAAAATCTCCTCAGGGATTTGCTCAAATTCCCTCATTTTAGAGTTGTTTTTTTAAAATATCAAAAGCGTGTTAATTTTATTCCTTATACACTAGATTTGCTCTACATTGAGGGAAAACAGTAAAGTTTGGAAATAAATATTTGAGTAAACTTATTCTAGGTCCTGAAAACATTTATAATGTGTGTAAATTTCCATTCTGGCCCTGTTAGTTTTGAACTAGCTATATGGATTTTTAATCACTGAGGTAGAAAAAAGATAACTATATGTGAGTTGAAATTCTGGATGATATTTTTGTTAATGTGGATAATAGTGCTCGTACTACCTTGAAATCTTCACACTTGGCTGTTGATGTCATCAATGTTAATTCTGCCTTGCAGAGGAGATGAACCTACCTGCAGACATTCCCAGCTATCTGTCCTCCCAAGGAACTCTGTCAGAGCCTCAGGAAGGCTACAGTAACTCAGAGGCAGGAAGCCATCAGCAGCTTATGCCTCCAGCCAGTAGCTATGTGCATAAAGGCACAGATGGTAAGCAAAGCCCTCGCGTGTATTACTTGTATTTCAGCGGGATGACTGTGCACAGTCTAGTCCTCATAGGTGGCAGCAGTACTGCACAATGCAGCATAGTACTGCGTATTAACGTCAAGGGTGGCTTTTCCTAGAGAAGAATTCAGGTTCATCTGAAAATTTCTGTTGATCATTCCAAGCTTGAGGCATCTCCTGGTTTTCTTCTAGTGTGTGTTTATATTCTACTATAAAGACTTCTGCATTCTGTGCATGTTTAATATTTGGTCCAGCAATGCCTGAGCTCACATCTGCTATGAGTGCCTTTGCATGTAGATGTCATGACTGCTGTCCTTCAGGTGCCAGAGTAGTACAGTTCCCTCCAGAGGCTCTTTGCTTCAGGGTTTGTGATTTGTTCAGCAAGGCAGGGATGCCATTAGAGAATTCCTAGGTTAAATGTCAACGCAGATTTTTATGCTGTTTCTTTCCTTTGGGATCTCAAGAGTCCAGGCAATAGAGGTGGAAATAAAGTTTGCTTGAAGATGACTTGCTGTACCTTTTGTCCTTGGCATAAAATTACTGCCTCTGCCAGACATATAGTCTGCTTGCTACAATCATGACTAAAGGGTCTACATTATTTCCCTACCTTGTTTGGATGCTTTTCAGGATATTTGCATCACTGAGTCTACAGAGATGCTATTTTTTACCATCTGAATGCTGAGTAGCCATCCAGTCCTTATATAGGCTGGCTTTCAAAAGTGATCCTTCACTATCAGTTTTTCACATCTGTTCCATGATCCATTCCTTCTAGTCTGTAGTCCTACTACACTGGAGTGCCTATCGGGAAGGAGTTAAGCAGCTCATCTCAATGACCAGATAATAATCTGGTCTGGGGTGTGTGGGCATGCAGAGTACAAGTCTGGCACAAGAGCATAAGCCAATGTGGATAGGTGTTCTGGTTTGATTACAGGGCTGTTTCAGCCTGGTGCCCAAGCTGGTTGGACCTGCATGGAACCCTTTTGCCCTCGAAATAGGAGAGCAACCATGAGATTGCTCTCACTCATGCCCATGGTCATTCCTCTGGTCAGCCTCAGAAGGGCAGTGCTACTGAGAATTTGGATGGTGGTGAACCTAGAGCATTTCTCATGTGACTTCTTCACTAAACAGTCAAGCTGAGTACTCTCTTACCATGTTAACTGTACAAAGGCCCTTCAAACTGTGTCACTGTTATACATGATCATGCTAAGACATGAAAGAGTCTATGGAAATCAAGCATCCTTATCCTCTTTGAGAGTATTTTGTTTTTCTGTCATGTTTGTCAGGTGGCACGGCACCATTGGTGATCTGCTCAGACTGTTACGACAATGCAAACATCTACTCCAGGACACGAGAGTACTGTCCCTATGCCTACATCACAGAAGAGGACGCCCTGGATCAAACTCTCCCTAATCTCATGGTGCAGATACCTAAGGAAATGTATACAGCACGTACCCAGCATGAAACCAGTACTCTTGATAATCTCTTAGCAGACAGAGACATGTCCGTCTTCCTTACCAACCATGACAAGATAATTGAAAAGAAAATCTCCTCCCAGCAGATTAATGGTGAGTGTCCCCTTTTCCCTTTTGTTGCTTTCTATTCCCTGATAACTCTGGCCTTCCCTGTGCTGCTCTTCACTATTGATAAGCAGCTAATTCTTCAAGTGACTGTAGTTTGTGGAGTAACTCATCTGTTTATTAACCACCTTTTCTCAGAACTAGCCCTCAGTTTGCATCCAGTGCCCAAGAGTTGAAGAGTGTGATGTTAAAAAGATAGTATTTCTTAATCTGCAGTTTGTCTCTTAAAGCTTGTGGAATGTGATCCCTTGCATGTACTTCAAGGACATCTATTAGCCAAGAGTTAAAGCGTTGCATAGGAAATTCAAATAGCCCTTCTGTTTGAGCTGGCCTGAGTTTCAAAGAACACCAGAAGATTTTTTTTTTTTTTTTTGTAAATTGATTGGTTTTATGTTAACTTTTTTCCAGGTAGCCTTTTTAAAAATTCATACTGAAGCAGTACGTGTTGTTTCTGGTTACTGTAACAGGTTGCTGAAATGAGAGAGCATCCAGTGAAATATGCTCTCAAAAATACAGAAAATAACCTCAAAGACTGTTATTGCAGAGTTGCACGACTCAAATCTGTCTAAAATTTTAGTGTATTTATCATGAACTCACTCCTGTTCATCTTCTGATTTTTTTCTTCCTCAGAACCCTTTCATCTTCCTTTATGGGGAGTAAACAAAGACCTAGCGCTCTCTCACTCACACTTTCTGCATCAGCAGTCAGCCCATGAGACCCCACGACCTCTTCGAAGCGAGGGCATTATTGACAGTGACCGGGAACAAGCTGCTTCACCCAGACCTTGCCACAGGTTATGTGAACATAACTTTGATTTTAATAGGACACGGAACATTCATGACTATAGTGAAACCACGTAAGACACTAAAATGAAGTCTTGAAAGCAAATCCACATCAACTGACTCTTTGTATTTACTACCTCAGGACTAACCCCAAGGCCAAAGATGCTTGTGTATGTGTGTCTACAGTCAGACTCCCTAGGAGAAGATGGCACATGCCCTTTTTCCTTGGGTTTCTGTGTATTGGAAAACGGGAATGTGCAACAGAACACATGGATGATTAGTGATATCCACAAGAATAGCATTAAAACATGGATTTTCTGATGTTGGAAGCAGCCTTTTTGTTGGTGCATGCTTTGAAAATTTCTCAAGAATGCATAGCTATTTCACACTGCATTGTCTGCTTGAAAACAAAAGTTCAGGGCCTCCTCATGGAATTCCCCAGTAATCGTAAGCATAAAACTCTTGGCCAGCTTTTTGTTCCTTAAACTTTTGGCAGGCGTCTGTTATCAGTCTAACTTTGGGGCTTGTTTTCTCCTACGAATAATGGACTCTAGTTGTAAATAAATTTGCATTTATAAATATTTTGTATACACTAAACATATAAATGTGTTGGCTGTAATGTAAATATGTTTTTTATTATGCCAAAGTATGTATCATACTGTTAGTCTTGACAGCTGCATATCAAGCCATATGGGGGTTTTTGGTGGGACTGAAAGCTTGTTTCTGAGGGGATGGAGATGTCTCTGTTTTGGAAAGAAGTGAATTTACTATAGGTATGTGGTGAAACTGATAGCGATGAATTTCATTGGTACCTGCAACTCTGTATGCATTAAGCCTGGCTGACTTGGCTGCAAACTGATCCATTTCATGACATTAGCAGAATTCCAGGTTCCACGCATTTAAGAGTTGAGAGAGTCCTTAAATCTCTGTCTTAGGCACCCATCTTGTCCAGTAGAGTGTAAAGCCCAACAGACCCTGCATTAACAAGTAGTGTTAACCGGTATTCCAGGCTGTAGTATCCAACTTCCCCTAAGTTCTTGTAAATAGCAAACAAAAAGAACAGTACACACAATGTTTCCCTCTGGTCAGCTGGTAAAATACGTGTAAGATGGGAGTTTTGAGTGGCTTGTTTCAGAAGTTTATCTAAGCTTTTATCTTTAAAAAAAGCTTTTGTATTGTGTATGTTGCAGAGAGGTCTCAATCTATTTTTCCTAGCTGACAGGTGAACTTTTAAAAAGAATGATGTGATGAAAAGCATCATATAAATTGGGAGGGCATTTGATAAATACTCAGTGAACTATACTGTGGATTTTCTGTTACCTCTGCACAGCCAAGAGGCATATGTAGTTTAAAACACTTGTGTCCTTTTCTGTCCTAAAATATCAGGTGGAATTGTTTCCCTATTGAAGTCTCTAATAGTTCCTTAGACCTCAGTGTGGCCAAAATGTTTACATATTTGACAGGTGAGAAGTGAAACAATATGCAGGGAACCACTCAATGTTGAAAATTCAGTACTTGCTGAGACAGAGGAAGTGCAAACTTCATTGGTTACAGTGGAATGTGCTTGACAAAATTAGGAGGAAGAACATTATAAAGACTTCCTGAAAAGTTCTTTCTGGGAAAATGCACCTTTGTGTACCAGGGGCTAAAGACTCATCAGTGATGGGTTTTCAGCAAGTACTTTGTGCTCAGTGCTAGAGTGCTTCAACATTATGCTGTATACTCCTGCCTGAAGAGCAAGGGGTTTCCTTCCTAGTCAGTGCATTTTTTTTTCAAGTGGTAGGATATGTACTAAAATGAAAACAGCTGTGTGGTATATTTTTATACCACAGGGAAAAAAAAAGAAAGAAAAAGACAGAAAAACCTTTTTGGACCAGCCCAAGAGAGGTATGTAAGACTTCCTGTCGATCCATTCCTAGATAGAAGGGATGTGTGACTGAAGTATCAGATGCAGTCATGCAGAATCACAACTGAAACTTTTGAGACTGTGGATTATTTGAGTGAGTGAGGAAACACTGGGAATAATGATCACTTTCCCACAGCTCTTTGGGCATGCATAATAGTCAGGTTTGTGCAAGCGAGCAAATATTATCAAGGACTCTTACTGTGCTCTCAAAGCAGCTGTGGTTGCTTTGATAGCCAGCAGCTTCAGTAGGAAGAGGATCCAATTGTCCTTGACCTTTGGAAGAGAGACACAGGTGTGTTAAACTCTTTTGGGGCTCTGACATCTGAAATGTCTTAATAACATACATGCTAAAAGAAGAATCTTAAATTCCTTCCTCTCTGGTCTTATTCCTTCTGGGCTTTTCCTTTCCAGACAGCATTTAAAACATGCTTATTTTCAATCCAGAGTTCTCTTTTGCAGGAACCTAGTACTGTCAGTTTAAATCCACATGAGAAGGGTCAGGTCATGAAACTACAGCAGCAGCAAAATCTCATCATTTTTGGGCTGCTTTCTGCCTTCTCCAGATACTCATACAGGCTACTGTGGCAGAGTGTGTCTTGGCATGTGCAGAGCCACGATTTCCCACTAGCAGGAAAAGAGCACCCGTGCTGCTGCTCTGTCTCCCATCAGCATTTGGCAAATGCTTGTTCCTTTTTCTTTCATCCCTCTCTTTTGTGGAGTTGAGCTAATAGAGAACCGTCATAGTACAGCTGTTAATGTCCAGACCCTAGGTGTACTTTGGGCACAACTCCTGAGTGCTATTGAATTCCCTTTAGGTAGGTAAGATGTGCTTGGCCAAGACCAAGGCTTTAAAGTTAATGCTGTCTGCACCAGAACAAACTGAAGTGCTAGCTCTTGAAGCCATTTAGAAGCTAAAGCTGCACTGATTTCTGTGAGATATTGGACAATAAAATGTGCCATTATGAATTGCAGCATTTGCATCCTTCCATGAGCAATGGTATCTCTTTAAAGTCCATCAGCAGGTTGTAAACAGATGAAGCTTGTGAGGAGGTGAACACTTTGCTGTACTTGGCATTGTGGAAAAACTTCCTAGGCAGACTTGCAGAAAAAAATCATGCGTCTCTCCTTTCCCCTTTCCTCCAGGAGGCACAGATGGGACGCAGTGGCCATTCTGTTTTCAGTAAACACAAAGTTTCTTCAATCAATGCCAAAGTACTAACAGTACAGGAACTGGGGGTTCATAAGACAGCGTGAGCAAAGCTGCTGCTGTTCCCTGTTGCTATTTCCTAGTGTCTATTTATATTTTTTTCACATAAGAATGTATATTTTGTATAGCATGTGTAATATGTTTGTCTATTGTAATATACCTTAATTCAATAAAATGCTATATACATTGAGCATTCTGTGTAACTTTGCTAGTTGCAGATGGAATAACTAATTTTTTTTCTATGATATTTAGTTTTCATAGGGGAAAAAAAATAGAGTAGATTTTGCCTGGACATGTTCCTGGGCAGCTGGCTCCTCCAGGTGCCTCTGCTTGAGCAGAGGGTTGGACAAGGAGACCTCCAGAGGTCCCTTGCAGCCTCACCCGTTCTCTGATTCTGTGATTCTTATTTTGGTTTTCCAGTAGTGTACCCTTTCCTGAAAACTTGCAGGTACTTCTCTAATGGTGCTGTTGACTCTGGGCCAGCAGACTTGCAGGTCACTGTGCTCCCAGTGCTGTCCTGCTATTCAGATCCTTTGAAGTACCAAAGAGATTTTCTTTCCAGCAACAGACCGTCAGCGTAAATGAGATGGTGAGGGCGTGCCCACGCATACCTGCTGCAGGAGGACAGAGGTGCGTGCCTCCCACCCTGCCAGCCACCATCTCTCCTAAACGCCAGGGTAAGTTTTTTATTCCTTTGAATAGCTTACTCTATTTCTATCATTCTATTCTTGTGCTGGTTCATGTTCTGATAATTAATCACCTTTGCTCTCCTATGTTCCCTTTTGGATGCTTTGCTGTTTTACCTGTTTGCAGCTCTCGGCACCATGTAGCTTTCCCCAAGCTAAGCCAAGCTCCTGTAGCTGCCTCATCCTCTGTTCTTGCTGACAAGTGAAGTTTGTAGCCGAGGAAAGCATGGTTCAGGGGAGCTGGGTGTATGCGTAGCCTGGCACGCGAGAGTTAGTCACCTGGCTTGGCACGCTGCTGTTGAAGTGCAGCACACGACAGCCTCCAGCGCAGAGCTTTCCTCTCCTGGCCGAAGCACCAGGGGCTGCCCAGGGGACCAGTTTGGGAGAGAGCAATCCCAAATGCAGCTCATGGGAGCGCCAGCCAGCCTGCGCGGAGGCCCTGCCTTGCCGGCAGCTGTAGGAGCAGGCTCTGCGGCAGAGGCCGCTGGCAGCCTCGCCTTGGGTCCCTGCCTGGTTTTCTGTGGCAGTGTGCGATGCTGCACGGTTTGGCAGCACTGCCTGATTCCTTGTGGCCTGTGTCTGCTCCCACACGCAGGGGCGAGCATGTTGTGTCTGTAGGACCTACGCTGCAACAGCCAAGAAGCAAAGCCATGCTGTAAGCAAATATTGCTTCTATTGTCTCTTCATAGCAAGAGCTAAAGGGCTGCCCTTTCTCTGTGTGCAGGTTCTTGACTTCTGTATCCATCAGCACACATCTCTGCTAACCGGGAATTCCTCCGGTGCTGATACATGGCCTCGGGCTGTACCTGGCTGGGCAGGGGACAGCAGAGCCACCTCCACCTCCAGCCGGCTCAGGAGATTCCCCTCATATTATAAACTGTGGTGGGGCTTCCCAGGGGACCGGAGCTGAAGCATTCATGGAGTGTCCACAGCATTCCCCAGATCCCAGCTTTTTGCATGCTCTTACGCATTTTCAACCACCACAGTTGCAGAGGAGTGGTACGAGTGTGCCCCGCAAGCCTTGCTTTATCCAGGAGAGTGAGTGTTGTGAAACCCCACCCCATCCTGTGATCATTTCAACAAGATGGTCAGGAAAAACCAGCTATCTCCTTCCCTGGTAAGTTCAGCTCTCCCTGGTTCATTATGTACATCTCAACCCTGGCACAGTGTCAGAGAACCAACAGCTATTGAAGATAAGTTCATGAATAGTTAATGTTCTCAGTTACCCAAGCATATTTAAAAATTAACACTGAAGCCTGGTGTTGATGAGATTAAAAAAATAGGTCATCAAAGAGAGGGGGAAAAAAACAAAAAACAATTGCATCTACCCTCGGGCTTCACTAATGACTGAGTTTTCGTGGAAGATCCTATCCCTTCCTTGCTTTAATCCTTCAGTGGTTTAAAATACTGGATACTTCATTAAACCACCTTCCCTCCTGCCTGCCAGATTCTCCTTTCTTCTTCCCCTCCCACGGGAGTTTGTGGCCCCTTTAGATGTGTTTCCAGCCCGTGAGCACCCGCCCCACACCTTGCTGCAGGCAAGTGCGGGAGCCTGGGCTCCGGAGCAACGGAGCTGGTGGGCACATCAGTGCGATGGCATCGGTGTGACGGCGTGGCTGTGGTGTGCTGTGTGGTGACACAGCATGGGCAGAAGAAGGGGTGCACATCCCAGGGCGGTGGGCAGAGCACCAGGGCATCACTATAGCTATCCCTCCAGCAGCAGCCCCCTCCATCACCAAGTCCTTCCAGGCTCCCTCCTGGAAAGGTTGCCGCCTCTCCTTGTGGAGCGATGCCTTCTGCCAAATTGAGCCCAGCTTTTCAAGTCCTTAAGGATATGTGCATAACAAGGGAATAAGCAAATAACTGAGATGGAAAGAGAAGGCCATCCTTCGGTCTGTGGGAGCCCCAGCCTCAGCGGGCTTTGGCAGGGCAGGTTCTGGTGCCAAGGCAGCCGCAGCTCTTGCCTGCGCCGGGAGCCCTCCTGGGCTCTGGGCTGCTGTTGCCCACATGTAGGAAGCCGGAAGAGACGCAGGATCCTTTTTCAGATTTACACAAGGCGTTCGTAGGCAGGCAAGAGTATAGGGAACAAATGAGCTCTAAATCCTAGTTTTTATGGCTTTTGCCCTGAAGTAGCTAACTATGAAAAGCAGCGGCAGGGAGCCGGGTTACCTCACGCTGGAAAGCAGGCTTTTGACAGTGGCAGCGTGGGAGCGCCAGGGACGCGGTGCCCAGCGTGCAAACGTGCCGTGACTGTGGATCCCATCCCCAGGTGAGCCAAGGTGGTTGTTGGCTGCCGTTGTGTGTCTGCCTGCATGCTGGGGGTGACATTTCCAACACGCTTTAGGAGGGCAGGTGAGCTCCTACCCTCCAGATTACAGATGCGCAGGGGAGCGGCCCCACGGGGACGCAGC
>NW_010557002.1:1997-2393 GCF_000687285.1 Phaethon lepturus | reverse complement strand
CACCTGCTGCCGGGTTTCCCTTCCTGCGCCTGACCCGGCTGTTTCTGCGTCTGCTTGTTCTCGCGGTGCTGCGCGGGTCGGGATGGGGAACAGGAAGAAGCGCAGCACCGCAGGAACGGGGCAGCCTCGGAGCCTGTCCTTAAATCAGGGGCCTTTTCCTCCTGCGCCTGGGAGGCAGGCCCGGCCGGGGGTTCCTATCTGCAGGCAAATGGAGCGCTATTAAGGCTACCGTTTATCTCATTCTCTCCCGATGAGATGCTATCGATTTGCTCTGTGGAGGGGCATACGCTGATTAAACTGCGAGCGTTTATTGACAGGCCCCGACGGCCGCTGCGCTCGGCCGCGTGCCGGGGGGAGGCGGGGCTGCCGCAGGGTCCCTCCCGCTCGGATTCCTCT
>NW_010557002.1:0-1884 GCF_000687285.1 Phaethon lepturus | reverse complement strand
CAAGCTGCCAGCTGCTTCATCCTCCAGGGGGGAAGCACCCTGGGGCACGCCTGTCCCCGGCGGAGCCTTCCCACCCCCTCGGGACCAAACCACATCCCAGAGCGGGATCCTGGCGCGGCACCGGGCCCGGGGCTGCTCCTGCTCAGTGCACATGAGCTGTGCTGTGGCACCGTCCCCCCACTGCTCCCGCCACCCGCGCCTCCCACCGCCCGGCCTCGCTGCTTGGGCTGCTCTGGGGAGATGTCCCCCCGTGTGAGTGCAAGGCCAGGTGGCCGAGTCGCGGGAGGTTCAGCAACCAGCAGCTTTTCGTGCTCTGAACCTGGGCTGGGGGGTCCACATGCGGTGGGCGGCAGTGGCAGGAGGTGAAGCTGGGCCAGGGGAAGAGTTAAAGTCTGTGACGCACATCTCGGAGCGCACGGATCATGGCTCTCAATTCCAGCTCATCTTGGCAAAGGCAGATTTTCTCTAAATGAGATCGTCTTGCGCATAACTCGCGTGTAACATGGGGATAACTGCTCCGCTCATCACTGTGAAGGTTCAATTTCACATTAGGTTTAATGTCTCTTCTGAAGACTTATATATGCAATTCACCTCAGCATTTAGAAAAATCTCCCATGTCCTTGCTCAGATTTATCGTTTTGCCTGACGCTAGATGTTGCAGGCACATCTATCGAACGATGGGCTGTGATTTGTGACTTGCCAAAGGGGACTTCAGGATGCAGAAATAAAGGTGCCCTACTCGATTAATAGCTAATAGCCTGCAGAGAGCGTCCCTGGCAGCATGCTTGGCTTAGGAAAGGACTGGCTGAACAGAGTGAGGAGCTGTTCTGCAGAGCAGGACCGATCCCCTTCTGAAAAATTTTAATTAACTTAAAACAAATGCACAGGAAAGGGCCAGCCATTAGCTGCCTTTGCTTCCTGAGACTCATCCCTGCTAATTAAGCAGTGTGTCAGTGCAAGTGACCTACAGATAACACAGCACCCAATTTGCATTTAAATTAAAAAACATATTTTTAAAATAAAGGTTTCATTAAGCCCTGTTTGTTTGTCTTTCCAGGCATACGCATTATCAAACCCTTCACTGATTTTTATTGACTGGCTTTCGGACTGGCAGCAGCTCTAGAGGTCCAGGTAGCAAGGGCAGGCGCACGCCCTCCCTGCCTTCTCTGCCCTTGGATGCTCCGACACGGCCGGATCTGGAGCAGGAGAAGATTTCAGCAGATCCTCTGCTGCCGCATGACGATGAGCTCTGCTGACCAGAGCCCTGGCGTCCCCCTCTGGGCTGTTCATCCTCGGGAAGGTGCTTCTGGTAGTGAGGGGCTCTCGGTGTCCTTTTAAGAGGGACGTCGCTTTTCTACCTGGTGTTTTTCCTCCCTGTGTTGTCATTACCTATAGGGAGCAGCACCGACCACAGAGGTCTGCAATTCTCTTGTAGTGCTCGGGCTGTGCCAGTGATTTTGCGGAAACGTTTTCCCTGTGCTGCTCCCCAAACACAGCACTTGCCTGGCCCCAAGCCTTACCTTGCCCGCTGCTGCGATGTTAACGACCAGGTCGTGTAAGGGGTGTCATGGCCCCACAGTGACTTACCCTAAACCGAGTGCCCGCAGACGGAGGAAGCGGGATCATCCAGCCTGCGGGCGGAGAGCCTGCGTCCGTCCCACAGCGCGGCGTCACCTCTGCAGGGGCCCGGCTCCGCAGGGGATGGGTTTTTGTGTGGCGGTTTGCACGGTGCACGCACCATCCCGCAGGCATCAGCACAGCCAGGGTCGGGGGGGGCCTCAGACGGCCAGCGGGACGTGTTGTTCCTGCATGGCTTCACGATGCCTTTCCTGGTGAGGAGGGGTCGGGTATTAGAGGCTTCACACGGCATCCCCCAGAGCCTCG
>NW_010557001.1:7101-7362 GCF_000687285.1 Phaethon lepturus | reverse complement strand
TCTTAAGTTTGAATTTCTTTGAATCAGTAACTTAATGCTGTTTTCAGCCATCAGGGTTCTCTGAACTCATCTCTTGAGCTGACACAGACAACATGAACACTTCCTTGGCCATCCTTTCTGTACTGCATGTCCTCAAGCAACAAAACAAGCTAAAATTTTCACCTTAAAGATGACAGCAATCTCACTGTCATGGTTTAACCCTAGCCTGTAACTAAGCACCACACAGCTGCTTGCTCACTCACCCCTCCCCAGGCGGGAAGG
>NW_010557001.1:6319-6639 GCF_000687285.1 Phaethon lepturus | reverse complement strand
AATCAACATTATTCTCATACTAAATCCAAACCACAGCACTATACCAGCTATTAGGAAGAAAATTAACTCTATCCCAGCTGAAACCAGGACACTCACTCAAAATTTAATGTCACTGCCTCCTGCTAGCAGAATGCACTGTGTCAGCTTAAACACAAGTGCTGAGAGAATGGAAGATACTTTGATGGTGTCCTGGTTTCAGCCAGGGTAGAGTTAATTTTCTTCACAGAAGCTAGTGTGAGGCTATGTTTTGGATTTGGGATGAGAAAATGTTGATAACATGCTGATGTTTTGAGTTGTTGCTAAGTAGTCAAGGACAGTCC
>NW_010557001.1:3426-5932 GCF_000687285.1 Phaethon lepturus | reverse complement strand
TGCGTGGGGCTTAGTTGCTGGCTGGGGCTAAACCACGACAGATGGCCAAACTGCCATCAAAACTGGTCTGTTGCTTAAGTTAGTGAGAACTTGATCTGATTCCCAGGCTGAGACTGAGAAGTCACTCTCATAAGGTTCCACAATGGACAGTAAAAACTCATGGACAAATAAACTTGAGTTAAGGCTCATCCATCCTGATTAATTGACAGGTATAAGCGAGGAGCTGCTGGTGACTAGTCCTTCACTCTGAGACCAGCCTCTGCCAGCCACCTCTCTGCACAGGGCCAGAGCAACTTGAGGGTTGACATGAACCTCTTCAGCCCAAAGAAGACCCAAGTCCCATGGATTTCTAGAACCCAGCGGCATTTATTTGCCCATGATAAACCCCTGTGGGGAGTGACCAGGGTTAACACAGGCACAGAACCCACTAATAAGAGCCTTTCCACAACTTTTTATCCTGAGTGAGGATAGAGATACTTGCATGTGGGAAATGAATGAATGCTCAATCCTTCATTCTTGCTATACGATACTTTATTCATCCTATACAATGGGTTTATTGCTGAGATCACTTTATTACTGAGATGCATGTTAAGGACTGGCAGTTGACCTGGGTCCATTCGTCTGTAACCATGAAAGACTCTCAGCACCATCCAGAATGTCTGTCTAGCACATGCCCCCACTGCCACAGCATGGAAGAACTGCATACATAATGGATTTATCTTGACAGCATCCTTAGATGGTTATGAAACATTATCTCTTCAGACAGGGAACAGAGACAGACATGCATTCCAAGCAATATTAAATGGAGGGTTAAGAATTTCTGAGTAACAGTCATCTATTACACAGATGGGGACTGAGATAGCTAATACATATTGCAAAGGTTAAACGAGAACCTCAGCATTTCTGCTCAATTATCTCTAATTTTACACAACCTAGTTTGAAAAAAACTTCTGCAATTTTATGTTCCCACTTGAAAAATATTTTGTTTTCTCCTAAATTCCATAGCACACTATAGTGTCTCCATTTCTGATATCTGTTTTATGTTTTCAAGTATGATTGTACAAAACATTTAAAAGCTAATCATATTGTATCTTTTAGAAGCTTAAAACGAAAAAAACCCAAACCCTAGAATAACATATTTGTTGCATTTTTTGCATTTTCTTCATTGCTTTGCTAGTTCAGTCTTTACCTCCTTTTAGTGTGGTAACTTCAGTGTTCAAAATCATTTCGTGCCCTCTAATGGCAGCCCTGCCGGGCACGCCGAACTTCTGCTCTGGGAGGATTGGGAATTAGATATTACAGTTACAGATGATATAGAAATGGAAGAAAAACAGTTTATTACCCTTTTAAGTGAAATTTATTATCCATCTCTATAGTTTAAAAAATTACAGTCATTTCTAGTTATGATGAGATAGTACCTCTAGCAAAACAAAATCATCTAGAGATACAACATAAATAGCAACAATTAAAAATCACATACTGACTAAGCATTCATTTGACTGAGTTTGCTCTTAGAAATTATATTGATGAAAATTGGCCTATTTGTAGCCATTTCCTTGCACAAAGCACTATTCAGTGTGTTTCCTACTAGGTAATTGTCCAATATGAAGATGCACTGTTTTTCCAGGGTCCACAAAGGGGTATAATCATAATGGTGATCATGAAAAGAGGAAATGCCATCAGAGCTTCATCTTCTCTCATGGAAAATCACTTTGATTTTCTTACTAAAGCACCAAAATGATATCATAGAGGAAAATTAAAAAAATAAAGAAGGAAACATTTGGGGGCTTCAAGGAAAAGTTACCCAGGGGGTAAAACACACTTTTTTTATTTTTGATTTCAGAGCCTCTACTCATTCACTTTTTCTTAATTCAAGATAGCCTATACTTTACCTTTTCCCCAAAGTATTCCCAAATTTTTTATTATAATAAAGCTTCTGCATCTGAGCAGAAAAATAAATCAAAATGCTTTCAAACACCTCTTTCAGCATAGATTCTCAGGGGTCTTGAGATGCCTAACTCCAAATGAAAATAATGAGATATCCCATATGTAGACATCTTTAGCCATTTGACTTTCAGTTTTACCCCCCAAATTACAAATCCCTAGGAACACATTAAATAATAAGCATTTTCACTGAATTATAGGTTATCAGTCTCAATAGGATCAGAATAACATTCACTTTGACTCTAAAAATTTAATTCCCAATGAAGATGGCAGAAATTCCTGACCAAGCAAAGCATTCAGATACATGCTTTGTGCAGCTAAAACACCACAAGTCAATATGTGCTATTCTTATTTTGAAATCCTTGCCACCGTGTCCTGCTTTCGGCTGAGATGATAGATAGAGTCAATTTTCTTCCTAGTAGCTGGTACAGTGCTGTGTTTTGGATTTGGGATGAAAAAATGTTGATAGCATACTAATGTTCTTAGTTGTTGCTAAGTAGTCAAGGACTGTCCAGCTTCTCATGCTGGCCTGCCAGCAAGAAGGCAGGGGGTGCACGAGAAG
>NW_010557001.1:0-3395 GCF_000687285.1 Phaethon lepturus | reverse complement strand
GCTGGGAGGAGACACAGCCAGGACAGCTGACCCAAACTGGCCAAAAGGATATTCCATACCATATGACATCATGCTCAGTATATAAACTGGGGGAGTTGGCCGGGGAGGCTCCACAGCTCGGGAACTAACTGGGCATCAGTCAGTGGGTGGTGAGCAATTGTGCTGTGCATCACTTGTTTGTCTATTCTTTTATCATTATTGCTACCATTATTATTATTCTTTTTTTCCCCTGTCCTATTAAACTGTCTTTATCTCAACCCACGAGTTCTACCTTTTTTCCGATTCTCTCCCCCATCCCACTGGGGGTGTGTGTGAGCAAACAGCTGTGTGGTTGTTTTAGCTACCTGCCAGGTTAAACCACGACACTCTGCTAGTCTGAACAAGAAACAAAGCTCAATCAGTCCTTCTACTTGGCACTGTAGATGGTTACCAAGGGCCTAAGAAGTTGACTTCTTCAAACCGTTGAGTTTTTTAAAATGTTAATTTTAACATCCACAACAGAGTGCCTGCACACAATGCTAATCAGAGTTGGCTCACTGGTGGGAAAGAGATGGAAAATGTAATTTCAAGCTAGTTATTGTTACAAGTTCTCTTTGCAGTTTTGTCCACCAGGGAAATAATATAACACACTTTTTCCTTTCATAATTTTGTCTTATTTGATTTCACGTAACTTAATTTTTGTTAAAATCTCAAGATAAAACTGGAAGATTTTAGAGAATAACTACTTCACTAGTTTACACTTGTTTATTCAAGAAATATTATTTTCATTAGCTTTACAGATTTGATGCCTTCAAATTCTCCTGGTAGCAGTTTTTGTACCTGTTGAACTTGATACTTTTGCTTGTGTCCATTTGAGATGATACAAATAATGAGACAGTACTTATTAAGAAAACATCAGATCTAATGCACTAAGAGGGGCAGGGGGAAGCAGGAAAGCTGCCACCTCCACCTGTGCACCCAAGGAAGTAAGTCAGGCCCCCTGCTCAACTTTTTCCCTTCATCCTGCCCTGGCCATGACAGCCACAGCCTGACAGGCATCAGCACGACTCCTCACCATTTGGAGCAGCAAAATCACATTCCTGAACGGGCTTTGCAGCTGCGCAAGGCATCTTGTTCATCACTCCTGATTGTTCAATGAAACAAATCTTAAATGTGTCTATTTACACAAATCAAGTAGGTCAGCATCATTTCCAGTACTGATCACCTCATGTGAAAAAGACTATTTCAGAGATAACAACAATAATGATTAAGGGCACTGAAAAGTAAGATGAATAGGGACTGAAAAGTTTGTGAAAGGAGTTGAATCAGATGCATTAAAACGTATATAAAGCAATAAGTGGTACAGAAAAGGCAGACCAGGAACTAATTTTCCTGTAGTTTAACCTGTGAGGATTCATGTGAATGCACAAGACTGCCCAGATCAAATAATGATCAATGTTAGGACTAACTTTGGAAGGAATACAAAACCTCTATCACTTATCTTAATTTGCTGTAGTCAGAATTTGGGATGAAATCTAAGACAGAGGTTAAACTGATCCACATCTACCTCCTGTTGGGGTTTTAGTCCTTACACTAAGTTGGCTGTGTGGGTGGAGGGCAGCATGCTGGACCTTGGATCAGGTACCATAGGAATCCCTGCATTTGGCAGAAGAGACCCACATCTGTATCGAAGGCAGACACTGACAGTGCACTGGCTGCAGCAGCAGAAAGCTGACGATCACTAGCCTTGACAGAAAAAGAGCTTTGGCAGTTCTAAGAGTGCTGACAAATGCTGATGCAGGGCTTGAAGAGCACCTCAGAGCCTGCTGGGGGTGTTAATCATGACCAGGCCAGGTCAAGTTGCTTCCACTAGTACCAAGCGAGCTGGCAGGGAAACCCAGAAGCCTTGATACAGAGTTGTTTGAAGTCAAGGTCTTCAGCTGTACCATCTCTCGGGAGGAGACTGATGCTTCTCGCTTTATCACTGATGTGGATATTCAGTATTGCTCTCCGTAAACTTGCTGCTGCAAATTTAGTGCTTGGGTTTGGAGATAGTGGCACAAATGATGCAACATGAATGTGTTCCACCGGGCTGGCTGCCGAGGAGCTGGTTGCGTGGTGAACTATGTGGTTCTTTGGGCACTATTGGTATTGGCTAATTAAAACAGACTTCCAGAGTTAATCAGTGAAGGAATTTGGGGATAACATGCTAGGCTGGGGTGAGCTGATATATTAAAAATGCTAAGTACACAAGCAAAGCAACAGTAATAGAAAAGCACTGTGATAATATATGCACTAACACTGAAAAATGAAGATCAGAAGAAAAAAGTGAACAAAAGCAAAACCCAGGTATCAAACACTAAAACCAGCAATGAAAGCAAGCAGTGGGTCTTGTAGGATTCCAGTGAATTGCCCCCAGACGAAGAAAAATTATTTGACACAGAGACCTTTGAGAAGTAACATACACTTTGAACTACGTCAGAGAAATCTGCGTATCTGGCAGGATGTTGATGGGAAAACATGAAGAACTGGCGGCCAAACAGGAACAGTCTCCTCCAGAGAACTTATTTCCTAGCAGGGGCAAGAAAGAACACGCCACAACATGGTGAAGGCAGTGTTTACACCCAGGAGGAAGACAGCAGGCAGGAAAAAGTTTGTAGCCAGTGCGTGCCACACCAACTTTATTTCAAATTGTTCTTTAATGGGTAGAAATCTTGAGAGAAACTTGTAACCAGAGATCCAAAGACAGCTCATCATTAATGGGATGGGATCCATGTGATTAGACAACACAGGACAGGAGTTATGAGGGGAAATGAACATGGCAGGGAAAAAAGCACAGGTACAGAATTGAGGCTGTTCCACAAAAAGCCAACATAAGCAGCATGACCACATTTTTCAAGAGGGATAAAATACACATCATTCACAACTAAAATGCATGCTTTCCTAATTCTAACCTTATTTTTCTTGCTGCTTTGTAAGCAAGAACCAGCTGGACCACCAGAAACAATGTGACCTTCCCGTAGCATCTGCATAATACACCTACTACTGAAAAGTTCAAGAAGCGATGGCATAAATTCTTCCTTCTCACAACATGGAAACCCTGAAAAGAAAACAAAGCATCTGAGAAGACGCACAAGCTTCTTTGCCAATCCTGGAGAAGTGCTGAAACATCTTTGAGGGGGGTTGGAAGTAATCATCATGTGTTTGAGTAACGGAAATCTTGTAGACTTATGAAAATTCAATCAACAGATTTGAAGAGGCTGAACTTGCAAGTATTACAACCTATAAAACTTGGTATAAAACACTCAAAACACGGCAATTTGGAAACTCTACCAGAGTTTTATTATTACCGTTTTATTGTTCTGGCCGCGAGGCCGGGGTGCCTTTCTCGGGTGAGGGCAGAAGCCGCGGAGGGG
>NW_010557000.1:0-27717 GCF_000687285.1 Phaethon lepturus | reverse complement strand
TTTATTCCCGATTTCGGTGACACTAGCAAATGTGAGTGACGGGGCCCAGAGCAGCCCACGTTTCCACAGGTCCCCAGTTCCCGGAGTGGAGCGGGCCTGTGCTCAGAGCACGGGGAAGGTGGGCAGCCTTCTCTTGATGCAAAGCCGGACGGCCATCTCGTGTGCTGCTCTTGCAAGCCAGCCACCATGAAAACAGAGAAAACAAGATGTTTTATCTAGGAATCTTCCTGCACGCTGAATCCTCGCTTCCGCACCTTCCCACCAGGGAAAGTGATTTTCCCTTTCAGTGTCCTGATATACGCGCTTGGAGAAGCGGGGAATGCATGGATGCACGTTTGGAGAATTGCCTGAGGCTCCCGGCAGCTTGCGTGTTCAATCGCTGCCTCTGCTGCGGAGGCTCAAAGGACTGCGGTGTGCCTGTCCCTGCTCCGTGCAGCCCACTCAGGAGGCACTATGGCCACAGCCCCCTTGCTCAAGAGCTGCAGACTTTGCAGCCTAGATCTTGAGAACTACTTGACCGAAGACACACGGCTTACCAGCTGCCGTGGAGAACGACGACTGTAAAGATGGAGGCTTTGCGTTTGTAGGGAGAAGTCTGAAGTCGCTCAAGTTTGGACCATGGTTTGCTTTATGTAAATCATTCATCCACGCAGCAAAGTTTTTTGTGTCCATTTACCCTTGAGAAGTGCAAGCACCGCTAGAGATCTGCCCCTGAACTAAGCTTGAAGATTTCTCTTGTATTAAGTAAATTGCCTTGTTAAATACATCTCCCTGTTTACTTTCCTCCCCATTTAAAGCAAGATAAAGAGGAACCTTCACTCTTCAGTGTCAGAGAAAAAAGAAAAAAAAAGTCTTGACTTAATGACTCCCCATTCTGTTACCCTTTAAACTATTCATTTACTTGTTCACTATTAAAATAACTATCATCTGATGGTGGCATTACTTGTTGAAGTCATACAGATATGCTAAGTGGAGTGTGACAGATGAATTCCATAATTTGAAAACCTGCGAGCTGTGAGGTAGCAAGCACTGCCTTCTTCTGTCTTTATTGACTATTAAAGCTCCATTTTGCAGCGCATACTGTTCCAATGGCACAGTTTTCCATGCAAAAAGTCTTGATTCTTTTCTGAAACCAAAAATCTTCCCTTTTGAGTTCGGGTGGGCTGTATAATATTGGGGTCATGTATTCAGGCCAGAGAAATACTTTGCTTCATTAATAAAATGTTTTTTCATTAGCTTCCTAGAATGTATTTTTTTAATAGGTAAATTAAAACCTCGCTTATTAATTGCAGTGCATGCAAGTGCTATTGGCATTCTTTCAGTATACCTGTGCCAAAGCTGTTGCTGGCCAGGATGTGACAAGGCAAAGGCAGAGATCTGAGGTTGTATGAATCCATCTGGTCTGAGTGGTCTTGATGGGAGATCTGACCACAAATCCCTCTTAATTCCTGTCTGTGATTGCTTTCTGCTCTAATTGCTTTGTGAAGAGACACAATGATTGTCTTTTCGATAAGCTGACATACTTTTTAGATTGAAACTTTAAAGTGTTTTCCTTCAATGGAGGCTTCCACTTTAATGGACTAGGCGTGCTTACAAACTCAGTTAGCTTATCACATTTTGGCTCAATTCAGCAACAAACAGCTGAGGAGTAACTTCATAAACATGTGCTGTGTGGCAGGGGAACATTGCTTTGCCAAAATCTATACTTATTGTGAAGTATGTTATTTTAAAGAGGGAAAGCTAGGATTTCATTATACATTTATAGCAAAGTACATTTATAGTAAAGATAATTGTATTTGTCTCTCATGCAGCAACTTTCATGGACTTTAATAAACATGAATTAAACCTAACCTTACCATCTACTCTGCAAACAAAATAATAAATATGCACCTTTAAAAATCAGCTCTCAAAATAGGCTTTTATTTTATATATGTATCTTGTTAATTGGACTGCGTGCTGAAAATAAAAGGCCAGATCTTGATCTTGGTCATCTGCTAAGGAATGACAATAAATGTGCTGGGGCTCACAGATTTAGCATCTGTTTGCATAATGAAGAGCTTGTCTACAAGTGTTAACGTCGGAATGGTGTCCTTGTTCTTCACTCTCTGGTGGAAGGTGTGCACATGCGCTGCTCTGAGAATGGGGTAGTAACTTATCCTAAGTCTAGTGGGAGTCCTGTGCTACTGGAAGGCTTTTTGTAGCTGAAATCTGAGGTGCAGTTTCTGATTACCTACAGCTTGACTGGATTCCCGCATACTTCTTCTGAGAAGACTGCTAATCCCAAAATTTAGGTCATGCAGTGACTAAAGTCGATCAGAAGGCAGAGCTTTCATTCCTTATGAGTTTCTGATGGTGGACATCTAAGAGGGTATTCAGAGAGCCCAACCTTAGGTATGCGACTCCATGGAAAAGGGAGTGTTTTTTTCCCAGACTGATTTAGATGCCTCAATTTACCTTCTGTCCACTAACTATGTATGTAGGAAAGGTACAAAAAGCAGTTTCCTGTGCTGAATAGTGTGAATAGCCATATTTTATTAATTTCTAGGCTAAAATATTCTGGATGAGACAATGACTAAACTGAAATCTCTCTAAACAGTTTATCCCATAAAATGTTTAATCTTTTTTAGGTTCCAAACTATTTCATTTTTTACGTACTTCATTCAGATACTTTCAATCAAGGACACAAACATGCTGGTGTCATTCAATTAAAACCAAGTTTCTTCTGGCTGCTGTAAGGAGTTTCATTTTGGTTTGTGTTGTTTCTGAGCTCAGCCTCCAGGTCAATGTCTGTTGAGCCCTGAGGCCTTTAGATTTTGGTAAGCTCCCTCTGGCCAAACGCCCAGTCCATATTAATGCGCTTGCTTTGATTTTCAAAGTTCTTCCCAGATGGTCTTTTCCTCTGGAATAGTTTGTGATGCCCAATCTCGCATTTTTCTCAGAGGAGAAATGTATAATTTAATTTGTGGGTTTCAGTAGTCTTACTAATGACTTTCTGCTTGTTTTGTTGTTTTAAAGTAGTTACAGATGCTTCACTGGCACTTTTATATTGTCCTGCATTGTTTCCATCAGTTGTTGGATTTCAGGAGGGAGAGATGTAAACTGTACTTCAGCTTCTTTGAGACAAAGCTGACAGAACTATTGAAAATAAGGCACATGCTGCTGCTGAAGATTTTGCCTTTTTGGGTTGCATTTTGCAAGACAGAACTGGAAAAAATATATCCATGTGACAAACTGATACTGATACTGAAATGCTTGTCTCTCAAAGTCTAAAGAGCATCAAGTAGGAAACCATTAACTTTTGGGTCACAACTTGCCCTTTAGCAATACACAGAACATTATTAAAACAACCTTTAAGGATTTTGCTGGTGAGGATGTCTGACTACTTCTTTATCGGCATCTCAGCAGCGCTAACTTAAGGCATGGGCTGGAGGAGCTCAGCCTGTCTCCTGATCCGACACGTTCACAGGTCTGCGCAGCGTGCCACTGGCAACGAGTCCAGCCTGCGCGTCGGCTACGACAGGAGACCCGCTGGGCTTTGCGTGTGTAGCATTCCTGGGGCCTCTGCTGTTCTTAAGAGAACCTCTCACTTTGTTTAGGAGCATTTTGAAAAGATGTGCTGCAGTAGTTAACATATAATAGGAAAAATTATAAAAGCAGAACAAGCAGACATGATTTCATCCTCACCTTCTGGTAAGCTGTGCAAAAGCAAGATAGAAGGTTGCTACGTTCCTGTTCTGACAGATTTTTTTTTTTTACCCTTGAGTGCTACAGCTAGCTGAAAACAGAAATGTTTTCTGGGAGAAACTTCAAGGGAAACTTCTTTTTTGTCCCTGTTCATTAAAGCTGTATTTTTATTCTGGCTGAAGAACCAAGTATTTAAGTTTAAATGGGTGTTAGGCTTCTAAGGGAGTGCTCTGAAAGAAATACTTTGAGGTGGAGATTGTGGTTCCCTCTATGTAGGTAGTCCTGTGCTTAGCTTACAACAAGCTGACACCAGTGGTCAGTCTGCTTTGCTCTAAATGCTGTGAATTCAGAGAAAAGCCGTGAATTCAAATGTTCATTAGAAAACCTAGGCTTTGCAATATGTGCATATTTCTTATTAGTAAAACTCTATACACCAACAGTTCACACTGCAGCTGAGGGCTCTAAAAGCTAAACCTACAAAGAAAAACTGCAACAGACAGTGATCAAGTGCCTTTCGTGGTTATTTTCTGTGTCAGTTCTTGGCTGTTGTGCTTTTGCCTACAAAATCAGCTTTTTTGAGAACAGAATGAAACACTCAGTTCCTCTGTATTAACAGCAGTGACGGCAAAGCAGGTTCTTTATCTGTAAAGAAACTTGCAGGCAGAGCCAGTTCCTCTTGGGGCTGACATAATGCCAAGAGCTCTGGCACAAAGGCTGCTGGACCGGGTGGACTCAGATACAGCATCTGTGGTGCTTGTACGTGGTTTGCTCTCAGAGGAAAGTAGCGGCAGAAAGCGAGTTGGAGCAGGGTCTTTTGTAATGCAGTGATGACCACAGTTTTCTGCAGCTCTGGAGAGAGAGAAAGAGAGACAGAGACCGTGAAGGTACTGTGTGGCTGCCGCAGATGCGCGGCGACTAACCCTGGTCAACTCATGCCTCCCCGTCAGCATGATAGAGCAGTACACAAGGATCATGTCCAAGTACATCTGCAGCAGTACATGGTTTGCCAAATGTCTGACAGCTTGAGGTGCTGGGCATATGGAAAAATAGTTGCTGGTCAGGAATGAAAAAGCAAAGCTATACTTCATTGCTTTTCAGACAGGACACAGGACCAATTATTTATTGAGGCTGATGTCTAGCAACCTGGCTGATGGGGGTAGGTCCTTTCAAGACATACTCGTCTTCTCTTGTAAGATAGCACAGGTAAGCCAGGGTTCTTGGAGAGATTCCGTATTTGTTAAAAAAAAAGAAAAAATATTATGTATCTCATCAGGTTGTGGAACTAATGACAACTGCATCAAGTCCCTCTAGGCAACTGTCGATTTTCCCTTTCCACTGGTAAATCTCTAGCTCTGGAAGATTGCAGATGTGATTCTGAATCTTTCTTCATTTCACCTTTATAAATGAGCAGCACCTTCAGCCTTTTAGAGTACTTCCTACAGCTGGGTATAGAGGGAGGACAATGTTTCTACCCAAGGGCTTTATTTTACAGCATTTTGAAGCTGTCTGTGGATCTGAGCTTCTTTCTGCCACAGTAAGTCCTGGTGAAGCATGCTGATATCCTACCTGTAATTCTCCAGTGTTGCTTCCCAGACTGTTAAATGTCAGGGCTCTCCTTGTCACATCTATCTGTATGACCCTGCCCTCAGGGTGGTTATGGAAATTGCAGGAATGCTTTACAGAGACAGTTGTCAGCCTATGAACAGCATCAGTTTTTTGTTTTCTTTTTTTTAAAGCAAAGATAATTCTGACAGCTGGATGTAACCACACGGTGGTTGTCCTGACACTGTTTGCAAGCTGGTCACAGTCATTCCTGACTAGGAGCTATTAAACTGGAACTCCAGAGGTGTTGAGTGACATGCTGTTGTCCTGATGTGTCAAGCAACAAGTGCTCTCTTTTGGCAGCCTCAGCTTACATATCGGTTCCTTGTCAAGGTTTTAGAATCTACTATGGCAACTGACTGCTTTGGCTTTGCTTGTCCTCGGAGCCAAACTGCTTACCGCTGAGTTGTCACATGCTAACTGATATAAGCAGCAAGCCTCTCCTCTTTCTGATTTGCTACAGGACAAGGTAAGTCTGTGCATTGCAAACTTCACACAAATTGGTGTACTCTTTCCTGCCAACTGAGCTGTACAGAAGCAAATTTTTTACTTTAAAATGCTTCTGTGCCAATGCTGGTGTGATAAAACAAAGCATGAATAGGGATATGCCAGCAACAGTGTGCCAGGTGGAAAATGATTTCCTCACTAGCTATCCAAGTGTTTCTCGAGAAGCCACAAAAGCATTTCCGGATCCAACAGTACAACTTTTTCTTGGAGCTCAAGTTTAAAACCCTGTTCTTCTCAGCTTGTTTGAGGTTGCTGTGTGGTATATGAAATTCACACTTGTTTGTGTCTGCACTTCTTTCTGGTAATTACCAATGGAAGTGAGGGGAGGCCTGGAGCTCACATGGGCTCCAACCTCTTTTGTGTGGCAGGAATACCCCAGCGCTGTACTGAGATTCATCGACTTTATGTCTGTGGGCAGCTCACTTCCCCTACGGGTCAGTTCTGCTTTCTCCTCAGAGTACAAACCTGGGGCACAGAGCACGGGCCAGATCCTAAAAATGACCCAAGCGCTACAGCATTCTGCTCTGAGGCCAGCAGGTCCTGGAGAGGTATTCAGAGTCCAGTCTAGAGCTACCAGGGCACCCTTTACCTGTGCGAGGGAGGCAGGTGTCTCAGCATGGGGTACTTACCTGGATCTTGTCCTCTGAAGCTATGCAGAGAGTCAAGAGCCTGATCTGCCAGGTGTTCTCCAAGAAGAGAACAAGTTTTTCTGTGCCTGGTTTCTGGAACCTTAGCATGTTTAGGCATGAGCAAAAGGGCCAGGTTACTCAGTAGTGGGCCCCTCACTACAAGAAAGACATTGAGTTACTGGAGCGTGTCCAGAGAAGGGCAACGAAGCTGGTGAGGGGTCTGGAGAACAAGTCGTATGAAAAGCAGCTGAGGGAACTGGGGTTGTTTAGTCTGGAGAAGAGGAGGCTGAGGGGAGACCTTATCGCTCTCCACAACTACCTGAAAGGGGGTTGTGGTGAGGTGGGTGTTGGTCTCTTCTCCCAAGTAACTAGTGATAGGACGAGAGGAAATGGCCTCGAGTTGCACCAGGGGAGGTTTAGATTGGATGTTAGGAAAAATTTCTTCACCGAGAGGGTGGTCAAGCATTGGAACAGGCTGCCCAGGGAGGTGGCGGAGTCACCATCACTGGAAGTGTTCAAAAAACTTGTAGACATCTGGGACATGGTTTAGTGGGCATGGTGGTGTTGGGTTGACAGTTGGACCTGATGACCTTAGGGGTCTTTTCCAATCTTAATGATTCTGTGATTCTGTGAACTAGCTTGCGAGAGAGCCAGCTGTCACGATTCAGCATGGCACACATGGATGGATGTGCCACCGGGCTCCCCATGGAGCTACTACTTACCGTGATTCTGTCAGCACCCTCCAATCTGGCTGGATTTCCTGATGAAAGGCAGGTTTTATTTCAGGGTATGTGGTGGCTCCAGGTGCTGTGAGGATGGCAGGTTCTATGAGGTGGTAATCTCCTGCTAAATTGGAGGTAGTAAGTCAGCGACATTTTCACCTAAATCTGCTGCAGGCAGAGCTGCCTGGCTGAGCACTGCTTCCCATGCTGTACCAGACCCCAGCCCTAGCAGAAAAATGGTCTGATCTCAGGTGAAACTTCTTTCTGGTTCTGAAGTGTAAATACAGAGTGGGTTTCTTGTAGTGCCTTAAATATGATAGATCTCCTGTACTTCTTTAAACAAAACTAGTGAGGAGACCCTGGTCTTTGGTGCAGCCTTGGCAGAAATAATGGCCAAAACATGAAACAGAAGGCACTAACTAGCCCAGGACAGTACCCAAATTGGGGTAGGGTCACTTCTTCATCGGAGTCATTACTGAGAATGGTAGTATGGGTTGTCTGGGGGCAGACGTTTTAGCTGTATAGCAGAAGAGACTAAACAGGGAAAATAATTAGTAAAAAATAGGAGTACTTCAATCTGATGAGGATGCTTCCCTTTGTTTTTTAATTTTGCTGCATGGAAACATTTTTCCAAACATTTCAAGCTTGAAAAAACCTGGCACTGAACAATGGCTCTAATGAAATTTAAAAAAATCCTCTTTTTTTCACTTATCTAATTCCAAGTTTTCAGGAATTCTGCTGTTTCTCAAAATCAATCTGCTTTGAGAAAAAAAAGTCACAAGAATATTTTTTAGTCATAAAATGAATGTATAAAAAGACTGATCATTCGTCTTTTAGCTCAAGAATAATTTTCAGGCTGAGCATGAGTATTAAAAATGTCATACTAAATGGCAACTTTTCTGAAAACTTGAAAGTTTGTGAAAGAAGGAGGTTATGCTGACAGATGTTTCAGAAACCTAATTAATGAAGCCCTGAAATGAAAAGGACTAAGAACAATTTGGCTTCTTGTATGAGAAGAAATAACACATAACATTTCAAAAGTAATAAAAGATCAATCAGCCCAAGAACTTCAGGCAAAAAAGAAGGACTGTAAAACTGGAGTTAGGTTTCTTTTTGTCACTGTAAACTTTTAAAACATATCTCTGGATAGAACTGTCTGAAAGACCATGATTGTGTTTCATGACAATTACTGAAGTTTCAGGATTTTTATACATTCTACGTTAACAAACAAAACCTTTTGAATATTTTTATGTTTAAATAGCTCCTTTAGGAATCTGTAGATGTTCTAGTCAAGGTTGTTCTTCCCTTTTGCTGGTCAGAAATTATTAGAGAGACAAGATTGTTCTGAACCTCAAAATCTTTTCATCTAAATGAATAAATCTTTTTAAGTGCTTCAGCATCAATGAAAACTACATATTTGAACAACATTTTGTTTTCCTGAAAGTATTCCAAGTGACTCCAACTTCATCTTGCATGTAATAGTTTTGCACAAAAGAAAGATGCATTTAATCTCAGCTGTAAGAGCATGGATTTTCCGGTTCTGTATTGCTGCTGTTTGTGAAAAATAGCTTTGCTTTACTGTATTTCTTTTCATCATCCTTATTTAGTGGCTGATCAGCTTCCGATAATGTGGTTACTTGATCTTACCCTGTGAAATTACAATCCATTATCTCGTCAGGATATGTTCTTGGAGGGGGATTAAAAAAATGCTGTCAGTAATATATATACTCAGCTGAAATTAAGCGAGGACATGAAGTAAGCTTACACTGCTGCAAAGTACTGGGTATCAGCACCTGTCCTTCATTAATCTGCTCAGTCCTCTCTTAGCCACTGTGCAGTGGCATGATAACATAAAGCTGCAATGAAAAACATGGAAACTTTTCCATGCTTTGACAACTCTCATCCACCTAGATGCTGCCTTGTTGCTTACTTGCTGCTGGGCATGAGTATGGATGCTGAGATTGACAGGGAGCTCGTTACAGAGGCTTTCCTCAAGTAAGCAATGGCACATTAGAGTACACAAAACCTAATGTGAAATGCTGAAATGAAGCTTTGTTAATTTTTCTAACCTTTGTTAATTAAGGTGCCATTTTATTAGGCAGAATTGATGATACAGTAAAGGGATATCACACCATATTAAGGCCAATGTATGGAAACACTTGTTGCCATTGAAAGGCAAAGGCTGCTTAAGGAGATGCTAAAGGGGGGAGGGGTTTGTAGGGAAAATTCTGCAGGTAAAGGTCAGTGGAATTTTCTTTAAAAGTAGTTCTTGGACAAGTTTGGGTGACATTGCTTTGCTTTCTAATACTGCTTTCTAATCTTTGCCTCAAAGAAACAATGGGGTACAAAGCATATTGTCTGTGTAAGGACATAAATGCAAACAGTGTTGATCTCCCTGCCTGACTATCTGCAAAATGCCAAGAAAAAGCTGGCTTAAAAATCATAGACTTTGTTTCTAGACCTTTTGAGGAAGTTTTCAGACATTTCTGTATGTTTCTAAGGGCTACACATTTACCTAAGTGAAAAAGAATAACAAAATATATAAGTTAAGAAAAAAGACATTTCCACATAGCATTTCACATAGTCATGTACTTGCAAATGCCATATATTTAGGGGAAAAGACCATCACATGCCTAAATTAATGAGAGTCGGTAACATCAGGAATAGCACAATTTGCATTAATTTAATTTAAACAAGAACCGAAAATTTTCAGTTACACATCTGTAAATATGCTATTTATTGTCAATAGTATTGAGAGATTGATATAGCAGGTCATCTACAGAGACTCCTTAAGGCCTCTTCATCACCAGGAGCATCTCCTCAGGCTTCTCGTATGCTGCAGTCCAACAGCTGTCTTTTACAATATATCCAGACTGTCATCAGATTTGAGCTCTGTTTTACGCTGTATTTATTTTGGTAGAGAAGTAGGTGTGTGTTTGTGTGTGACAGGGGCTAGGGGTGGAGGTTTTACTTTTTACTTCTTGCAGATAGAATTACTGTGCCTCTCTGTTGGCTTTGCCTATTTCTCTTATGTCCCTTGTGGATATATGCGGGGGATAAAATAAGCACCAGCTTTGCACTGTGAATTCGCTTCTAATTGGCACCACCCACACCAAAGTTTAATGTCAACATTTTCAGTTTTCAAAGCCAGAAGGATAAAGCCAGGCTACCAGAATAAGGTTTTAAACAGCTGGCAAAACTCCATTGCTGTGATAGTCTGTGGTAAAACCTTCTCCTGCAGGGACAAGGTGGACACTAGAGATCTCTGGGCCCTGCTTGCAAGCTCTTCCCTGGACTCTCCCTTCTCACAGCTTCTGAAGGATGTGGTCTGAGGCTTGTGGCTTTTGGCCATGTAGTGTTTCCATTGCACAGCTCTCGGGGTCAGAAGGGCTGTCGTCCTTTGCTGAGGAGCCCTGCCAGTATAGCTGAAGGGGAGGAACATGGGCGTATATCACTTTTGCCCTGTCCCTCAGCACTGGTGAGGTCTAGTTCTGACTTCAGCATTATTTAAAATAGCTTTAAGATTGTTTTGTGTTACAGAGTCAGCGCACTCTCCTTCTGTGTCTTTCTATCCTGTCCATTACTTATTTGCTAAGAGATTTAGCTTCAAGAGAGAGAATTAAAGTACCCAAGCAGTTTTAGTAGTAACACTGCAGAGCTGCTTCTAAGTGGCTTTTTTGTGTCTATGCACATGTAAACAGAATGCTCTAAATTGATTTTGAGGCTCCTAAGGTAGGCATGTACAGGAAAAGAAATCCCAGAAGTTCATGCAGTTTTTTTTTTTTCTTCTTTTTTACCATGCAGCCTTTATATATTTGGGAACAATTATATCAAATTTCACATACTATACACTGTAATCTTAGATCTACGTTCTTCATTTCTAACAACCAGGCTTGCATGCTTAAGTTTCTACTACTGCGCTTCAGAAATGCATTCTAGTTATTACTAATATGACATGGATACAGAATCAAACCAAATATTGAAAAGCATTAGTCCCCCCAATAATCTGGTAAACCTATTCCTAAACTCTCAGCCAGATGAAGCCAGGAACCAGACAAACAAATTATCGTTAAGTGTTTTTCCAAATGAGTACTTGTATCAGGTTCTTAAATCCTTCCTTGGACACCTCAGTAAGAAGAGATTGAGAGCACAGCTACACCCCTGCCTGGCTCTGAAAACGTTAAATCCAAGGTTGAAATTGGGAGATGTGGAGCAGCGCTGATTAGATCAAGCGCAGCACCAGGCGTGTGGGCTGCGCAGCTACTAAAGGGTGGTGAGGCCATGTGGCATGTACGTTTGGTGCAGACCTCCTTTAGCAAGGGGATCTCACTGCTTGTTTGCAACACAGTTGAGCACTTGCTCCCCAGCATCTCCTTCCCCAGCAAAATGAATGGCAGAATCTCAAAAAATGAGACAGTGAAGTGAGTATGTGTGACCTTGGGAATGTGCTTTGCTTTAGGCTGCATGACCTGCAGTACCGAACCCCACAGACTTTGGGCTCTGGAGTCTTGTGTCTTGGGGGCATTGTTCAGTTCTTTGGCATCGCAAAGTTGGTGGGAAAGGAATAACCTTGCTTCCACCAAGCATTCGAAATGTGTGGGATAAAAAAGCGATGTGTGAGGGGCTGCTGACAAGCATCTGGACTGACAGAGATTACCCTCTGCTGCTGACTGAATAGTCGGCATTTTGCAGACTGAAAGGAGATGACCGATTCTCTGGGGAAGGAGGAGTACAAAACACGACCAAAGACGAAAAGGAAATTCAGAAGCGCCTTAAGGCTCCATCTGAGATCTTGTGAAATCCCTTTTTGCCAGGCTGTCTACAAAATGCACAGTGCAAGAGAGCCTCATGCAGAGAAGGCATGTGGAATGGGAAGGGAAAAGCAGGAAAAACAGCAGTTCCCCAACACCTCACAGGAAATCAGTGTCATAAGCAGAAACTGAACGTTAAGTCTTAGTCCCTGCCTAGTGCTTCGTTACCTGTTTCATCATCATCTGCACAGGTTGATGCTTGTTTCAAGATACAGTATTAGAAGGGTGCAAAAAGTCCACTATATGTGTTGCTTTTATTGTGAAAATATCAGCAGTTCATTCAACCAGAAATGATGGCCCTGCTGCATGCTTTGGGGACAGGCATTCCTTCCTCCTAGAAAACAGTGCCTTTTGGAAAGATGACTTAACAAAATGCCTGCCCATCTGCAAAAAGGCTCATGTCAGCCAAACGCCAAGTGAGGAGGGAAGGTAGAGCCACAGTTTGAGAAGAGTTATGCCCATCCTCGTGGCCCCTCGAAAATATTGGCTCCTTATATGGCAGGCAATTTGGTGTGTGTTGAAGCTGTCAGACATGATTTAATTCTTGCTGAGTGCTCTTTGACTCCTCTCAGAGTGCCTGAATGAAGCTGAGGTCAGGGACTCAGTGACTGCTGGCTACTAGCCCTGCCACAGCTCTGGGAACAGTAGCTCGCACTCATGTAATGTGCATCAATTAATCTCCCCATAGGACTGATCGCTCGTCCCCATGTGCTGGGACTACCCATCTCCAGTGTTGGGGACTGAGATGAGGTATACATAACTGCATTGAAAGGGAAGATGTGTTTTTTGTCCAGTAATTAATGTTTCCCTTCTATGGGCACTTCTACACAGAATGGGCTGAATTACTTCACATCAAGCCAGAACATCCAAATACATTGATGACATTTCAAGAAAGTGCAGTGCTTGTCATATTAATTGCAAGATCTCCACTGCTTTTATTTTAGAGCTTAGGTTATCAGTGGTAACTCTATCCTTGATTATTTTTGGTAGAGTAGCTCTCACACAGCTTATATGCAAGTAATATGTTTGCTGTAGACATGGTGCTGCAGTCTAATCCTAGACTCATAATTTAATATAGTGAGGAAAGTGCCAGTCACCTTCCTGAAAGTGCTACTAGTTTATGTCAGCAAAGTATTTGGCTCTGTAAAGTTTGTTGTTTATAAAAAAAAATATATTTCTTCTGGTTAGCTTAGATTGAAAAAATAAAAATATGTTTTTGTAAGCATTTTCCTGGAATTGGTTCAGATATTCAAATGTTCATTGGTCAATAATAAAATTCTGATCATTTAAATATCAGCAGTAAATCAAAAGCTTTTTTTCAGATGTTACCATTTTAAATAATGTTATAAATATACCCACAGTAATGACTGCAACACCAGTCCCTTATAAACACAAAAATTAGCCGTGATGATCAATAATATTCTTTATTGTTTTTGAATTGAAATAAATTTAGAGATTTATTAATACATGCTATTACAGCTCACCGATTCATACATTTTATGGCTAAAAGGGGATATTATATCAGTTTGTCTCATCTCTTGCACAGCAGTTTATACAGTTTCCTTACAGAAGTCTGTTCAGATAGCGTATCTTACACTTGGAATTTAGGACCTATGTGTTCTGTTGTCTTTACCTGACTGTTTTTAGCAAACCGTTTACAGTTACTCAACAGTTCGTTACTCTCCATGTTCTGACTAGCTCACACCAAAATTTCTGCTTGCTATATTGACTCCAGCAAGGTGGTGGTTCCTTGCACATAAAATGTGCATAACTTTCATATAAAGTTAGGGACATGTATATGTCTTTGATCACAGTATAGTTTTGTTCAAGTCTAACAGTTTTTTTCTTTAGATGCTGACTTGTTTCTCATCAATGGCAAGACACTAACTGATTTTGGTATAGCCAAAATTTAATCCTTATTTGTCCTAAGTGGCCAATATTGTTATACATCTGCATTCCCACAGTCAGGACTTTCCACTAACAAAGCCAGTGAAGGCATTCAAAGGCTGCATGACTGCATCAACAAGTAAGTGGGACTTTCCTCTCAGACCTTAGCTATACAGAAGTTTGTCTGGTCATATGGACATAAAGCATCTTAGTTATGAGTTGTGTTTAGCTTCTTTAGTCAGAACAACTGGCTAAAGAATCATAAATAAATTAGTCTAGCTCTTGGTATTGCCAAATACTTTGTCATTTCAAGTGCCCAGCCCTGTTACCACTGAGCTCAGACCTGTTCATGAGTTCAGCCCCTGCTAATTTGCTGTCTCCTTCTCCTGTGTATTTTCCACATGTCTATAAGCAGGACACATTTCATGTATGCAGGGTTGATTGTCCCAAACTTAAGTGCATATACAACTTGATGTAGCATGGATTATTCCATCAACAGCAACTGGATAACATACACACAAAGATGAGCATCTGTGAATGTTGTCAGGAGAGGAGCTTTAGTTTGGAAATTGCCTTTGGCAATCCTTCCTTTGGGGGTCCCCCTCACTCTCATTTTTAATTCTTGCAACAATTAGTTTCTCCATTACTTCACAGAGCTTCTTGTCATGTGTTGCTAGACAAAATGTGGGGACCACTAAATCTTCTGTAAGTTATAGCAGAATCAAAGAAGAAAGACCTGTTCTTTTACCACCCTGCCTCCCAGAGAGGGTATTTGTTGTGTGGAAGGTTTTTTTCACTTAATTGAATTTCCTTAGGGTAACAAGCCTATGTGATTTTTGTAATAGTGATTGTAGTTTCCCTGAGGTTTCACCATGTAGAACTGTATTCAGAACTTACTCTGTGTCTCCACTGGAAAGAGCTGTCTGCAGAAATCCATCATGCCTTCTAATACTGTAATCCTAGGCAGCCCAGGGAAATGTAGCCAGAATCTCAGGATGGAAAAGTGCTGCTAGTTCTCTTAAAGCCTATAAAAAAGTCATACAAGGAAAAATGAAGTTTAAAAAGGCTTGGGGAAGCCCTTTTGGAGAAAATTTGTTGTTTTAAGTAATCCTTATTTTTAGCATTAATGTTACTTTTGTTTTGCTGCAGACTTGCATTGTGAAAATTAATTGTCAGGGAAGAGTAAGAAAATAGTGAAATGATCCAAGCCCTGAATTAGTGCCTTTATGGTTATAATTTTCTTTACTTTCAGTTGAGTTTCCCTGGCAGAGCTGCAAGGAAAGCTCTACCCCATTAAATAGCAGAGAGTCCACAGTACTAAATACAAGCAGGTACGAGATCCTCTCTATATTTGCAAGCAACCCCTAAATTTTGCTGATGAACTCCTGGCATACTGTTAGCAAATATTTCTAGAAGAGACGATATCTGACATAATTCTGTAGATACATACTAATTGTGCATTCATATACACACACAAACACACTTATATATATATACACACATAACCCTATACCTATGAGTATAGGTGGACACTTTTAAACATCTGTCTCAGTAGGTAACAGTGGAATTTGCTGCATTCATTCCTGATTCCTTTGGGGATCTGAAATTTCAGGATCTGACTTCTTCTAATAGGGACTCTCTAGATGTGTTGTTTCAAATGCTGGTTTAAATAAAAAGAAAAAAAAAAACCCAGCAGCCATACAGCACATCACAATAGCAGGTTAAATATAGACATGGATTACAGGGCCATTGTTTTCACTCCTGCTAAATAAGACAGTACTCTTAAAATGGAATGCCACTTGACCTTTCGTGTCTCATCAGTCTGTGATTGTATTTAACCGATGCGGGGAGGAAACATTTTCCCCCTGGAACTGTCCCCTGTTGATATGACGGTCGCTACTGCTGGGTCACACCATGCACAGGAGGCAGAAACCCGGCGCTCCAGAACACAAGAGGGATCTTGCAGCTCATGGAGGAGCTCTGTCCATGTCCCGCAATGACACGCGCTCTTTTTTCAACTTCTCTCAGCTCGTGCTCTCTGCTGGCCATCTCAAATCACCACCCGTGCTCAAACATTCAAAGATCACTTACTTCGAAGTGGAAATTCTTGATGTGCAAAGCAAGAAGCAGATCTGCATTGTGGACAAGGTGAGTGTATGATTCCAGCATGCTGGGGATGTGCCTGGTTCACGTGGTGCCGGTTCAGGGGCTCGGTTTTCACCTTGTTGTGGTCTTATTCTGTAATAGAAATACTTCCTTTCTTTTCTCTGGGAGATACTCAGAACTCCTCATTAGTCACAATCCTTGGCCATGTTTCTCCGGGATTTTTACAAATAATCCTACACTGATTTCTTTTAGACTTCCTGGCTGCTCTGCGGGCTCAAGATATGTCTTTAGGGTGTCTCTTGACACTTAGATTACAGTGTTTATTTCAGAGCATGATACTTAAATGTCTGCTTCAGAATAGATATTCAGTTTTAATACATTTGTAAAGCTTAGCACCTCTGCAATGTTGTGGATTCTTGTTGGTATCTAAATGTACTCAGCTGCGCCCTACTTATCAGATTGGGCAGGAACCTGGCAATTAAAAAAAAAATTTTTTTAAACAAAGGGTCCTACCTAAAAGAGGCTTTTTTTTTAATAATGTGAATCAAAAAATATAAACTACAGTCAAATTGTATAAGTAGGATGAGAGGACTGGATAGGAAGGAAGTTTACAACACAGTAAACAACAGCTGAAAAAATGCTTCATAAATATTTTCAGCACAGTTTTTTGTGATTCATTGTCCCTCAGCAGAAAAGCTGGTCTCTTGTGTGCCATGAAAATGGGAATCCTAATCTAGTTAGCCTATAGGAATTTACAGTAACATAGTAGAATTTTGAGACTTACTGTTTTGCTAGAAGAAAAAATAAAAATAAAAAATTCCCTTATCCTCACTGGCAACAGCTGGAACTGGTGGATAAGTTTGCTTCAAATGTTTAATTTAATGCCTTTGAAATATGCAGGGTGGAATACTACCAGATTTCTAGTGTCCTTGATTGTTTAAAGGGTGTTTTGGCAATTTGCTTGCCTGGTTAAAGGTAAATGTCTCATTTGTTCATTCTTAATTGGGCAAAATATTGTTTGAGACTTTTTTAATCTAGCTGAAGGGGAAACGTACAAAATGGTCAAACAAATATGATGAATATTAATACCAGTTCTAATGATAGTGTTTGCATTATTTAATTTACTGAGTGATATTTACACAGTTATTAAAAATGGTTATCTAAATACTATACTGAATTAGGTTTCAATCCAAAAAAAGACTGAGTCTGTTTCTTACCTTATCTTATAGTGTCATTAAAAGAAATATATCAACAGAAACAGTATTAGGCAAAAAGCCACCTTTCAGGAATCCTTCCATGATACATGGAAGAACAGTAGTCTATTGGGACAATCGCAGACCTGCGTTTTAAGCTTTACTCCGAATTTTGATGAGCCTGAATATTTTCTACACCTTCTCCAAACCATGGACTCTGCCCCTGTAGCAGTGAAAAGAGGCTTACAAGTGCTGATTGCGAAGTACCCCCTCTATATAGAGGTAAAATACACGCAGAAGAGCAATAACAACTGTAAACTGAAAGCATCTGCTCAGGAATCTATGTTCAATTTACATGGCCATGGCCAGCAGCATAGATCTTTTTTTATTTTACTTTTTTTTTTGGCACAGTACCAAGGGATTGGTGCAAGTATAATGCAAGGCTGAGATTTCCAAGACTGCCTAAAGAATTTGGATTTTGAATGCACGTTCACCTGGCTAAGTCCCTTAATTTGCTGTGATAATCCCTTCCTAAGGCAACCCTGAAGGTACAATAGTTGATTTCCTTACTTCCGTGAACACTTGTTAGTGTTGGTGAACTTCTTTTCAGTTGATTATTAGAGCAAACAGGAGACTATTTTATCGGATTATGCATAATCTTCTGCTTAATTAAATATAACATTGATACAGACCCAACATGACACTTCTAATGCTTGTTTTCTGTTTGTAAGATAATTATGATTAGCTTCATTTCTCAGGGTTGCATGTAATTATTACTTGTCAGGGTTTATAATAGGAGAGAATAGGAACCATAGATTTTAAAATGTATGTATTTACACTCTTATTGCATATTGTTAGTAGTTCAGACTATTATGATTTAGAAAATACATTTGTAATATTCTCGGATTAATAAATCTAAAGGGAAAAACTGTATTATAATGATGGAGAGAAGACCCCTTTCTTTCTCCACCTAATAGAAACTCAGGCAGAGCGATGAGATGATTAATGTTATGTGGTTAAATACCAGTCACTGTTTCCAGAGTGTTAAATTCCATGAGAATCTTGCATGTGCATATAAATCTTATTCAGATTAGTGGGAGCTCTGTAAAGTCTGCAAAATTATGATACATCTAACTAGTTTTGGTATTTAGAAAGAAAAAATGTCTTGTGCTCAGTGCCGTGTCAGGGGTTTAGAAGAGGTGTGTTTGGCTGTGTGATTTTGAGCAATCAATTGACATCAATAGGCTTTGGATCCAGCATAAGTAACTGTGAATTAATTCTCCATCTGTAAAATGAAATTATCATTATTTCCTTTGGCGTTCTTACCCATCTTATACTTTGGGGAAGGAACAGTCACGTATATTAATTGAACTGAGTGGTTACTATAAGGTCTTGCTTGTCTTTAAGATTGGTTTAAAGGAACAGAATAAATACATATTTGCCTGGTTTTTAAGCCTGCAAGATACGTTCACATCATACTGTAGGCTTTTGCACAGTCAGGAAAGGCAGAAAAAAAAATATTGGAAGAAAGTAGTAGAAGAGGGAAAACCCCAGACATTTTGTCCCATAGTCATCCCCTCCAGGAGCTGGGTCTTGAAGAAAAATACCTAATCTTGCAAAACTTGGAGTACATTCACAAGAGTCAGCGACACTGGCAGTTCATTTTGCACATGCGTACTTTGAACATAAAATTCTTTATAGGAGTATAATTTCTTTTATTGAATACTGTCAACCTGCTCTGGGGACTTTCTCTGCTATGGATATGACATTATGCAGGTAGTTTGGTGCACAAAAGCTTTTCCAGTGAATTACTTAAAGAATTTAAAAGATAAATAATAGCAGTGTGAGATCTTTTTCCCCAGACTTGCTCTTGGTACAGAAATTAATTCTGAGGTGAGATGTCATGGAGAAGAGGCTTCAGATTTTGGGGATGGGAAGAGAAAGGATGAAACAAAAACCTGTCTCAAAATTTTTTTCCAGTTATTTCTGTAAAATATCTCCAAACTACTTCTGTCAGGACAGCAGGCACCAGTGATTCATAGACAAAAAGGGGCTATCTTTGACAGTTGGAAAAGGGCTTTTAGGGAAAGCTGCTTTAAACCTAGGCTACAACCCCATCCATCTGTCCTTAAAAGCAGTATATAAAATGCTCAGAGGAGGTACCCTGGGACTGTACTCCTGTGAGCAGAGGTATCCAGGGGCAGCAGGGGAACAAAAGGCTCTGACGTGTCGAAGGGATGTACGAGCGGACTCCTGCTCTGTGCACTGCCCCAGAGAGGGCAAGAGTCCAGGCGTGTGGGTCCGTTCGAATGAGCGAGTCCTGGGTCTTCCTTCCTTCGCCTGGTGCTCTCAGGCGCAGCCTGGCTCGGCTGTAGGCAGAGCATCTTGCCTGACCTGAGATCCATCTACAGCCCTGGAGAGGATTTCTCAATACAGAAAGGTGTTTACCCAAGCAGTCAAAGGCCTTACAAGAGCTGCTGGCTGAAAGCCACAATTAGGCAAATTTAGCCAAGAAATTTGGCCCATATTTTGACAGTCAGTCAAGGGGTGATAAATAACACTTGGGCATCTTGTCAGTCAATCTTCAGTCTCTTCAATATCCAAATCAATACAGCATTTAAAAAAAAAATGTTCTGTAGTTGAAACATGAGTCGTACAGGTTTCTTGCTCAAGGATTGAAAGAAGTATTCAGCAAGGAATAAATCTCTTCTTTGGCCAGTGTAGAACAGCAGGTGAGCCTGGATGATCACAAGTCTCTTTTTTCTTCACAATTTATTAATTTCTATGGATGAAATTCCTGTCTGTCTGTAAAGAGGAGAGGGCATGTAATTAGTGATTTCTTGTTAGAAATATTTTCGGTGAAAAAGAGTCCCAAAATGTCTAAGGATTTTGGCTGCCATATTACTTCCAAAAAGCTATAGAAAACAACAGAACATGCAAAATTCATCAAGTCTTAAAAATGAAAGAAAATAATTCTTTTTTGTATTTTTAAACAAATAATCCACATTTTTTGTCAGCCACAACTTATGAAAAATATATAGCCACTCAAAAACTGTTTTACTTGTGCATTATTCCAAAAGCCTGACGTAGGTTACTTTTAAAGTTATCGATGCGTAGTGATTTGATTTATAAATGCTGTTAAGGCAACTCATAACCGTTTCTGTTATAGCATTCATTGTATAATATTTTTTTCTTCAAATTAACTTGTAGTAAAATGTATTTTCCCACAAACACAGTGCACTGTAATTAATTTTGCATGAGTTGCTTTTAAGGCAGAAAGTGTTGCACAATGTAGTTTTTACAGAATAAATCACCTTTGGGGAAACCAGCAGAGAAAGCTTTTTCCCATCAAAAGCCTCAGAGCTCAGTAGTTTTGTGCTGTATGATTTTGCAAGTTAAGCTATAAGCAGAGGTGCAAACTCAGGTTTTGGCTGCTATGCAGTGACCCTTCTTTCCAGAAAACTTAAGAAGAGAACAGAAGAGAGCTTGCTTCCTCAGGTGTGCAGGAAAGAGGCTCTTTTCTTGATGGGCTGCAAAAATGATGGAAGCTGCTTTCCTACTGTCCCCTAAACCAGTCCTCCCTGCACCCAGTGCCCTCTCGCACTGAAATAAATGTCTTCGGAAAACACGGTTACTGGTAGTCGAATGTTTGCGGTTAACGGTATATACTGTAGGAACATTTAACTATATGTCTGTGAGTGTAGACATGCCGTGGATGCCTACAATGAAAGTCACGTGAACATTGTTACTTTTCTTAAATTAAAGGACCTTGCGTAGGGCCTGCCGTTTTGTTACACATTTTTGTCTCCCTCAGCATAACACAAGTCTATGCATCAGTCCAGTCAAACTTTTCATCAGGGTCTGTTGCAATAGGGCAAGGGGTAATGGTTTTCAACTGAAAAAGGGTAGGTTCAGACTAGATATAAGGAAGAACTTTTTCTCGATGAGGGTGGAGAAACCCTGGCACAGGTTGCTCAGAGAGGTGGTAGATGCCCCATCCCTGGAAACATTCAAGGTCAGGTTGGACGGGGCTCTGAGCAACCTGATTTGGTTGAAGATGTCGCAGCTCATTGCAGCGGGGTTGGACTAGATGACTTTTAAAGGTCCCTTCCAACTCAAACTATTCTATGTTTCTATGACTCTATGTACAACTCTTCTTGCTGATAAATATTACATAGTATATGTACTACAACATCTTTTGCCAAAGATTAATTAGGGCTTATTCTGATTACTCTGGCAGGCTTGTCTGTCTCTGAAGGAGTTCACAAGCATTTTTGTTTGTAAAACACCTAAAACAATAGTGTCCTTGTATCTGCACACGATGGCATAGCAATACAATGGATTTAGATTGGCATGACAGCAAAATGAGATACATGCAGAAATGGTATCTCCAGTATCGGAAATCTGTTATTCTTGCCTGTGGGTTGCAGATCTGTCACAGAAGGTGAGCAGCCAAGAACAGTCATCACTAGCTCTCTTTTGCATAGTCACCTCTAGGAAATAAAAATAACTTCTCACATCATGACTTGGAACTTAGATATACCACATTCATTTTAGCTGAGCAAATGCAGTCGCTGAAGTAGGCAATGAAACTCTGCAAAGGAACTCTGCAGTACCAGGACATCATTGCCTTTTACATCAGACTCTCCCCATCTGCTTCATTCTTGGGAAGTATAGTAAAAAAGTCCTTTACCAGGAAAGAAATTAATATATTTATTGCCTTGTATAGTCTTTTTTTCCTTAAATCTTGCAATTATAATATTTCACTTCACAGGACTCTATATTCTTCCATGTGGAGAATGAGCAGAACCTGTGCACTTCCACAGCAGCCTCATTTCATGCATAGGATTTTTAAGATCATCATCTTCTCATTCAAGCAGTCTATCATTAGTGATGTCTTGCCTCTGATGCCAAAGATGCCCAAAGGGACTGAATAACCAGCTATGTCAAAGGAGGGGGCTTTCATGGTAAGACCACATGTTGATGCTGAGTCCCACAAACTAGGGATTCCCACAGCGATAGAGGTGAAGGAACACAGAAGACATAAAACTAGCTGAATGTAGGCTCATTGCTGTGGAAGTCCTCTTTTTTACTTCCTTTTGGAAGGAGGAATTCATGGTGTCTTACGTGTTTTACTGTATGTTTTCACAGCATCTAGCACAACAGGGATCTGATCCCTGCTGGGAGGCACTGCAAGAACATACATTACATTTACAAACATGTTTTAAAGTCTACGCATTTTCTTGCCTGTAAGAATAGAATCTTATGCCTGGCACCCCCTCCCCACCCCCCCAGCGCTGGAGGTGATGTGACAGTAATATTTTCTTCCTCAGTTATTAGTTACATTTGGTAAAGTAGGTAAACACACTCAAATTCTGTTGAAGCAATGCATTACACTCATTTCTTCCTGCTGTACTAGAAATTCACATCATTTTAACGTCATTATATCTACAGATAGTTTCAGATGTAACCAGACATACTAATTTCTTCTTGCTCTTTGCTGTCAGCATTCTTATTTCAATATGGCTTTTTAAATGGAATACCTAGAGAAATGGCCTTTGATTTATCCAGAAGAGAGAGACTGGGGAGGGGAGAAGCTGGTAACTTTAGGGCATTTAGCATTTGTAAAAGGATAATTTAAAGAATTACAGAAGACTAATGCTCTGCAGATGATAATTTTAAAATCTTAGAAGTGCCTTTAAATGACAGGTTTTATATATCTCTTATTTTAGATAGAAAATTCTAAGCCTGGGGGAAAGAGAGAGAAAGTGAAATATAATAAATGATCCAAAAAATTAAAGCTTGATTCAAAGTTCAGTGAAAACAAGAGAATGAATTCTTGAGACACCAGTGGTGCTCCAGCTTTTCATGAACACAAGCCGTTCTGTCCAACAGTAAAAGCCAGCTATGCTACCAGAGCAGTGAATATTGCCAAAAGTGTATCTGTAGAGACAGATTCCCAGACAGTGTGAAAATGTTCTCTTTCCCAAAAAAGTTATGACATTTTACCTCAGCTGCATATTTGCCTTATTGCATCATAATAGATTATTGCAAATTATGAATGTACTGGAGCAATGTAAGACTATAGGAAGCTGTAGGTGTTCTATTAGTCTAATAGTTAATCAGCACAACCCATGATGGAAATTTAGGTGTATAATGGCATCTTATATAAGCATTATTGTAGCATTAAAATGCTCCTGCCCGTGGTTTATTGGTCCATCAGAACATGCTTCAGGTTCTTTCTGAAATCAGACCTGTGATTCTTCACAAAAAATACCTAAGCCATGTAGTAATGGATCTATAAATATCTAGCAGTATAAATTAATGCTATCATTATAACATATCTGCCTACATTTAAACAATTTGGGATTTTAAAAAGTCCTTAAAATGCAAGCTTTCCTTTCTCTAATACATACAGCTCCTGTGCTACAAGAGAACAAATTGTGGCAGTCAGAGAATCTGTACCAGAAGTACAGCACGCATCTCTTCATTGCACTTGGTATTGTGAAAAGTACTTAGCTTTCTAACTGACCTGATGATGTCTAATTGTTCTCATATATCACCCTTGTTTCCCATTCCTTTCTGCTTCTCAGCTTCATATTTCCCCTCAGGGACCACAGGGGCTTGCTGTCTCTCCATCTTTCCCTGCCTGCTCTCCCCAACATAACTTTGGACCTACTGGCCAAATTTAAATAATTTAAATACATCTGAAAGAGAGAAAAGAAAAGAAAAAAAAAAGCTGCAAAGATTACCTAGCTCCTGCTTCCCTCACGGAAGGTGGTGGCTGGGCAGCAGGGTGTTTCAGAGCAGGGAGCACAGGCGGGGTGCAGCCTTCGTCCCTGCTGTGCACCAGTAGCCGGCTGTCAGCTCAACATGCACACTCTGACGGGCAATCGGCAAGTGCGCGGCAGCAACACAGACCCACTTTCTTGCCCAGTGGCAAGACATCCCCTCCATCATGGGAGACAGAGAAGGGATATGGGGCAGCTGGAAAGGGCTTTGAGGTCCTTTATTAGTAGAAAGTAAGGTTTTATTACCCCTGCTACTCATAGAACCGCTTGCTTTGCCAATACATGTTCTCCTATGAATTTTCTTTTGAGTTGGTTGACCTCACTCTTGCTTTTTCTTTCCATACAGTCCCCCAAATAGTTTGTGACCATCTTGTACTAAGTATTAGTGGAGTTTCTTGTGTGCTCTCCTTGATTTTAAATATTAGCAGTCTGCATAGGTATAAAAAAGCAAACATAAGCCTCTACAGCCATTTGATAGAAAAGGGAAGACAGATTCAGAGATATTCCACAGCTAAGCTATATACTTAATCTGTATAATCCATATAATCAAAATCCAAACAAAACCCTAAACTTCACTTTCTTCCTGAGAACAATTGGTCAAAAATATTTTTTTTTTTTAAAAAGTGCATATCCCAAATGTTGTTTTCTTTTCAAATTACAGTGAAAAAAATCTTGAATTTTTGATGAGTAAATTTGGTAAAGATTGTATTAGAAATTAATTTTGGAATATTTCAATCTGTTATGACACAATAAATATTTCATTTCAAGCGCAATTTTTTTACAATTCAATAGTATATTTATTTGAACATTATTTCCTGTTGGGTTATTTTCCATGGCATGAGCGCCATGTGTTATATTACTTTACACTCTCATGATTGATGTGTCATAAAATAATGCAAAAGTAATGAAAGTTCCATATGATAAGAGTAAAAAGAAATGAAAACAACACAACGAAATGAATTTTCAGCATGTTCCTGAAGCAGGATTTAAAAAAAAACCACCACATTTTCTATCTAATTTTAAAAATTTGAAGTCAACACAAATTAACACATCCAGAGTTCTTCCAGAACAATTCCATTCCCTTGCTAGAAAAGAGTTGTGACAGAGGCTTCCTGACTGGTTCTGTTGTTAAGCTCTCAAGGTGAATACAGCAACCTTACTTGCTTCGTTTTAACAAAAGGTCAGAAGGCACGGAGGTATACCGATTCTAGTCAGATTTTCTCAGAAATAGGTGAACGTGGTGAATTCTGTAAATAGAGGGATGGCCTGCATGCCTTCTGTCTGCTAATGGATTGTGTTCTCTTTACTTACACTCTTTTCTTTAGCAGAGAGAGAAAAAGCTCTTTCTAGTGCCAGGCACGTTTTCAGAAAATTTCTTGCAAAGGGAGAGGATTTTTTTTAATATAAGTACTCGGCTAGCAGTACAAAAACAATATAACATCTTTAGAAACAAACTTGGCCAGTGTAAAATGGCATGACTGCACCCGGAAAGCATGTGGTTATGTGTATTCTTAGATAATTTCACCCATAGTCACTGGAAATATTAGTCAGTTGGATTATCTCATATGCCAAAATTCACGTGACCACATAATAATCTAGGAGGTCGCTAAGCGATACAGTCCTCTACTCATGTGTACACGAACCGACTTGAGCTAAAACCATGGTTCTGAATACCTCCAGTGTCTGGAAAGACTGGCTTGAGATCAGAGCTAGCTGTTTGGTAGGCAGTTCACTGCAGTCTGCCGAGTAAAATATTAAATTCTATATAAAGCCTTTGTGTAGTTGCTGACAAGACTTGTCTATATGTAGTTACTTCTATGTTATTTCCACGGTGAGCTCATCTATTTATATCTCTTTGGACATGACCAGCACACTGGTTCACCAAGCTAACAAGAGAGCAGTGTGGGACACACTGAGGGAGGCTACAGTAAAAGGGTACCCAATTTTTAATACTGTCTTTCAAAATTAACAACAAGAAAAAGTAATCTGATCTAGAAGCCAAATTCACAAAACATGGAGATCAATTAGAACAGGTGTTTTCCTGATTAACTTCCTGTGAAATGCTGCTGCTTTCTAATAATACCATGTGGCCCCAAAGCAAGGACAGGGTGCAAAAGCAGTAATGAAGAAGTATTTGTTGAGTGCTGAATTTGGAAATTACCTGGCTTTCCCAATAGCTGGTTATCTGTTTTGGGGTCAGATCCTCAGCTGCAATAAGCTGATGTCACCCTTTTGAACAAGTTTAGCCTGGCTGAAGTTGGGGCTGTCTGTGGTTAGTGAGCAGCTGGGGTGGCAGAATTTCTGAATTTCTGCTATTACGGAAAACAACTGCCTGTTGGAAGGTAGGTGACTCAGCAGTGCAGTGGTACTGACATGTCACAAAGAGAAAAAATATTCAAAGGGAAGTGTTGAATGAAAGATCACTTATTTGCTAAAATTCTATTATTCAAATTCTTATTGATATTCTGCTAACCTCTAACCCCTAAAATAATCCTTTAGTGCAGGAACTGTGTGATGAAATTACATACAGATCACCAGATTTGTTGTAATTCCTTGACTTACAAATGTGAGAGAGGTATGAAAGGCGGTAACTATCTGATTAGCTTGCACTCACAAAAGGCAGTATTAAGTTCCTGTAATGTCTTCCATTTAGTGCTCTTCCCTGAGTCATAGCCTAAGTTACTAATATGGTATTTTAAATCTTAAAAAGAAATGAGATGCTTTGTGCATTGCTGCATAAAGAAAGGACAGAACTGGAATGGATGACCCAGAAGGTCCTTTATTCTTGAATTTTTAAAAAATGAAAAGTTGCCTCGAATGGAAAAGTAAAAAATATTTTTACTATGAAGGTACAGGAAAAACAGGATTTGAGGTTTTTAAATCATCCTTTTCTGCATGAAAGGTGTAATGAATGCAACTCACACCTGTAAAAACTTCATTTCTTTATAACATTTTTTTGTTATAAAAAAGAGAAAGAGACTTCTTCTTTACTTGAAGAAAAAGTAGTCTTGAACCTTACACATGACAGCAACTTACTAGAAAATTAACTATATCTGGTGCTAGAGTACAAGTTAAGAAGTTGGAGGGAAAACTAGCTTTACCATCAGACATAGAAGATATGTGCTGAGTAAGAGGTGTTTTGAAATCTGTCTCGTTTTAAATAAACTAAGGGTGGTCTTTCACTCTGTTTTCCCTTTGAGTATTTAAAAAGTGCTGAGATAGAGGAAAAGGAAGGTTATAACACTTTCAGAAATAATTTAAAAGACTAAAAGGAGAGTAACATAATAATTACAGTGAGATGTTCCAGGGTGTTTTATTCCGTTAACACAAAGGGTAATAAGAGCAGATGCTGTTCCAGTCCTTACAGTTCTTTAGTTTGTATTGATGTACAATGAAAAGAACAAAAGATAATTAATGGTCTACAAAGAGGACACTCTTAGTAGTAAGCCGACATCTCAGCATCCATCTTCACATTGATCAATATTAGAAACTATAACTTCACTGGTTGTTTTACGACGTCTTTAAAAAAAAGAACACAGAATTATCAAGAACATAAAAAAATGTATTTCATTCTTTTGTGGCTATAGCCTCATTATTCTGCCCGGGAAAGGACACCGCGGTTCCTCTATGTCACAGCCCATTCTGAAGAGAAAGGCACTTGTGGTATTTTTCAACTTGCGATCTGTGTAGTTTGCCTCAAGTGGAAGGCTCCTTCCCCTAAGCCATCTGGCCCATAAAGCAAATGCCTCCCCGTCCTCCCGGCTGGACGTGCGCTCCAGGCCTGC